>NC_084734.1:45150806-45413306 GCF_033978785.1 Entelurus aequoreus | reverse complement strand
GTGTCCAAACGAAAATAAGATTTTGAGTTGTTTTTGAAGGATTCAATTGTCTTTGGGGTTTTGATGTGGTCCAAGAGAATGTTCCAGAGGCAGGGTGCCAATGAGCAGAAGTCTTAAACTAAAACAAAACATGACCCGGGCAACAGATCATCACAGTACCCCCCCCCAAAACAAAACAAGTTAAAAAATCAATGGAGGGCGGAGGGAGGACTTGGTGGTGTCCAAATCCACCAGGGACGAGTCAGGTGGCGGCGGCGGTGAGGCGACCACGGAACTCCCTGGCTGTCGAAAAGGCGGACGCGAGTGGCGTCAGGACTGTAGCAGCCGAAGAGTCCTACGCCGAAGTCCTGGGCGTCGCTGCTTTTGGCACAAAGGCCCGCCGGAGACGAGGTAGATTGCGGCGCCGTGGGACGGCCGGTCGGAGACGAGGAAGATGGCATGTTCGTGGGAGGAGCCACCGAAGACATTGTCGTGGGAGGTGCCGCCGAAGACACCGGCGTGGAAGGAGCAGGCAGCTGGGATGGAGACGTGTCCAGAGCTAGAGCAGCAGGCAGAGGAGGTCGCGGAGGCCGCAGCACCGCAGGCAGAGGAGGCAGGACAGGCGGCAGGGCTGAGCAGGAGGTAACAGCCTGGCTGGATGCAGCTGTGTCTCCCCCATAGCACAGCTATCAGCCCGAGAGACCCCCCCCCCCACCCCCAGGAAGCGGATACCAGACGCTTCTGGTGATTGAAGGAACAGACACCAAGAGTGGGATGGGGGAGGTTAGGAGGTGGGTAGAATGTTCCTTTGTAGGTTGACCATACTGTCCATGTAAAATCCCAACAGGGGATTGTCGTGGAGACAAGGAGGAAAAAACAGTGGAGTGGGCGGGGATTGAGTCATAGGGGGCGGAGCTTTAGTCATTGGTGCGGAGCTCGAGTCATTGGGGGCGGGGAATGACCAGGTGATCTTGCCTCAAGAAAAATGTTCTGGTAATCAGCAATAGTTAATGTCCTTGGCGGAATACTTACAGAATGGTTGAGAAAAAAAATCTTGCTGCCTGATGTCATTGAAATGCGCCGACAGTGTGACGTCATCGGAGCTTGTATTTATCTGGCTCACAGCCCAAGCGGTGAAATGTTTGGCAAAATTATCAATGGGATTACCAAACACCATTGGCGAGGAAGACAGGGCTGTTTGCGGTTTCTTTGATCCGAAGGAGGAGCTTGAGGGGTCAGCACGTCCTGGCAGCGAGTCGAAGCCTTTTTGGGCGGCCTCCGCCTTCACTGACGCGTTCGAGAGAGCAGTGCGACGATGTCCCCAGGCCAAACGGAGTCGATAGAGACCAGCGAACCCTCGGGAACCCACACCAGACTGTCGACCTCCTCGGGAGAATAGCGGAGCGTCTCCGCTTCCATTGCCTTAAGCACCATCCACGTCCCCTCGTCCAGCTCATCTATGTGCGCTGCGGGAAAACTTCTTGCTGGCTGTTTTCTGTTACGGTTGGGTCGCATGACAATGCGCGGATCGTTTCCCCAAGATGCAGACGGACAGAACAAGCGTGCCGATAGCACGGGAAGCTATGGTATGCTAAAGGAAAAGCTTAGTATAGAACAAAGAAACAATAATCACCAACATAACTTGTTGCATGAAGCAAAAAAAACAGCCAGACAGAGTGTGGCGAGAGGCAGGCTGATTAGTGACCGGGAGAAGGTGAGCGTCCCAACCACTAACCAGAGGCAGTTGAACATAATCAGCACCCATGGCAACCAGGAACACAAACTCAGGGGTGCTGAAACAGAACTAAGGGAGTCTTAAACTAAAACAAAACATGATCCGGGCAACGGATTATCACATGATTAGGGGCGCCAACTAATATGGTTTCTGTTTTTGGGCTGTTGAGTTGTAGAACGTTTTGGCTCATCCATGCCTTTATCTCCTCCAGACAAGCAGTGAGTGTGGGGAGAGATGGTGAGAGGTTAGAGATAGAGGTAGAGGGGTCTGTTTTCAGGTAGAGTTGAGTGTCATCTGTATAGCAGTGGAAGGAAATTCAATGACTGCATATGATGTGACTGAGTGCGAATAGAGTTGGGCTGAGGACTGATCCCTGGGGGACTTCACAGGTCGAATAATGAGTGTGGGTTCGAGCTATTCTGAGGATAACATATTCTGACCTGTTGTTGAGGTAAGATCTGAACCATTCCAGGGTGCGACCAGACAGACCAGCAGTGAGGTGTAGACGTAGCAGGATGTTTTGGTCAGCAGTATTGAATGCAGTGGTCAAGTCAAGGAGGATGAGGAGGGAAGGGGAATCGTTATATGTACACGTATATATGTATAGGCTATTAATATGTGTGTGTGTATATAGTTTCTTTTTATGCAGTTGGCTTTTGGCCCCTGGTCAAATTTTGTTAGCCCAATGCAGCCCCCAAGTCAAAAGGTTTTCACACCCCTGATCTAATAGATAGAAAACATTGGTAAGTTTTCTTGCATTTTTACAGAATTTCTACGTAGGGAATGCCTTCCAAAGCAACTTAAAAATGGTCAAATCTCTTCAACTTCAGGGGCATCACCTAAACCCCAAAAGGGCACCCTTGAACCCTGGCTGATATTTTTCAATTCCTCTTTTTTTTTTTTTTACCTCACTGGGACCCCTGCAATGATTGATGACAATCAGACATGTGTCTGATTGCACTATATACTATAAATGTCGATAATATCTATACAAGGCTGGGTATTGGATCGATACTTGAGTTGCAGTTTCTTGTCTGTATGTTCAGAAAATTACTTGATTTTTCTCAGAGTTTATGCGATTCTTCTAGTTCGTCAGTGCAAACAGCGCACTTCTGTCTCTCTCTACTGCTCACTCAGGTACACGTTGCCCCTCCACTTCCTTGCTATACTGACTACTGACATTATTTTCTTTTTTTTTGTAACTTTGTTTTTATTGACATCCAGCGTCAAACATTCTCATCCATTACATCACATTTGCATACATCATATATCTATTGTCTGCCCCAAATGTCAAAATAATATATATATATATATATATATGTATATATATATATATATATATATATATATATATATATATATATATATATATATATATACATATATATATATATATATATATATATATATATATATATATATATATATATATATATATATATATATATATATATATATATATATATATATATATATATATATACATACATACATACACTACCGCTCAAAAGTTTGGGGTCACATTGAAATGTCCTTATTTTTTAAGGAAAACCACTGTACTTTTCAATGAAGATAACTTTAAACTAGTCTTAACTTTAAAGAAATACACTCTATACATTGCTAATGTGGTAAAAGACTATTCTAGCTGGTTTTTGGTGCAATATCTACATAGGTGTATAGAGGCCCATTTCCAGAAACTATCCCTCCAGTGTTCTAATGGTACAATGTGTTTGCTCATTGGCTCAGAAGGCTAATTGATGATTAGAAAACCCTTGTGCAATCATGTTCACACATCTGAAAACAGTTTAGCTCGTTACAGAAGCTACAAAACTGACCTTCCTTTGAGCAGATTGAGTTTCTGGAGCATCACATTTGTGGGGTCAATTAAACGCTCAAAATGGCCAGAAAAAGAGAACTTTCATCTGAAACTCGACAGTCTATTCTTGTTCTTAGAAATGAAGGCTATTCCACAAAATTGTTTGGGTGACCCCAAACTTTTGAACGGTAGTGTATATATATATATATATATATATATATATATATATATATATATATATATATATATATATATATATATATATATATATATATATATATATACGTATTATTCTGACATTGTTTTTCATGAATACACTGCAGCGCTTTTAAGGGCAAACCATTACAGGGCGCCCTACCTTTCACAAAGAAACAAGAACTCTCCCTGCTTGCAGTGGAAGTTATTTAAATTATTTTGTTGACATCTTTATAGTTACACTTTTGGTACATTTTTGCATTTTTGATATTTTGCACAAGAAACTTTTTCTCTTGAATAATTCAACATAGTTAAATGTAATACAAATTATTTTAATAGAATTAATATGAATACATTGTTTTATATTGTTGGATTTAAAAAATAATTGTATGTGAATTAACTATTTTATTTGTGTTACAATAGTCATAATAGACTAACTCGAGGCAAATGTACAATATTCTTCAATGATTATGACATTTCAAGTCAAAATATTTGTATCAGTATCGGCGATACTAGCCCTGTATTTATTTGGTATCGGATTCATACCAATATTCCTAGTATCACACACCCCTCATTTGGTTCACACTATTTGCACACAAGTACTATGACATTTCACGCTATGAATTACACTCCCGATTATTTTGCTCATATAGCTTACTGTACTGTATGTGTATTTCTGCATAATTGTATGTGTGTTTTCCTGTTGTTCCTCAGTCAATGACAGCAAGGTGAGGTTGATCAGCTGTGGTGCGGATAAAAGCATCTATTTTCGCACTGCCCATACGGTAAGCTTGAACCTTATAGCACACATGCAACACCTGCGAGAGGTCCTAAATCTGAAAATGTGTAGCTTCGCATTACGTCTGGAATTAATAGTAAGAAGCCAACAAGGCTACAACCAAGCAATAGATTATATACATAATTCATATGGCGTTAATTTTATCACGTTGTTGTTTATCAAATGTGTTGTCAACTTGTCAAACAGCTTCTTTTCTCTTAACAAGGTAACATCACAATGGCTTGATCTATATTTGCATATATATGTGCATATATATATATATATATATATATATATATATATATATATATATATATATATATATATATATATATATATATATATATATATATATATATATATATATATATATATATATATAATGTGTAACCTGTAACCTGGAAACTGATTAAGCCCCTCCCACAATGTTTTTTTTTTTTTTTACATCATGTAACTTCAAAGGAGTTGCAGGTTACATAACTTAAAGTGCTAAAAGGTGCTGCATTCTTTCCTCTTGGTGAATCACTCCTGGTTTACTGGGTCAGGGTTTTGTTGCATAAGAAGTCACCTAATTCCTCCTACATTCGAATGCACAATTCAGGCTGTTGCTGCCTCAACTCCCAAACATTAAGTTTTATGGAGCACAATAAACAAAGGCTTGTTAGTCTTAGGTAAGATTTATGGAGCTCTCCTGGCTGGCCTGCAGAAACTAAATGAGCATCCCCATAATCACACACTGGTAGGGCAATCAGCAGCGCCTAACAAGCTTCGAGGGTCTTTTGAACATTTGTCTGATTGCATGTGGACACGTGAACATTGGTCATTTTTAAAAATGTAAAATGTCTCGCATTGAAATTTACTAAAATCTATTTGATCGGTACTTGGCCCCCCAAAACGGTACAATGTTAAATGTTTAAAATGTATTTTAAAAAGAAAACAAATTCTTAGATTATAAACATTGTATGAATACAATAGAATGTAATACAAATAACTAAAATAGTTGTATGAAGTAATGTAATAATAATTTACATTATTTACCTTGGATAGTGGACTTCTACGGTATCTCTTCCAGCTCCTTCTCCATCAAACACACCATCAGCAGCTTCTCCATATTTTCATGGATAAATGTCCGCTGTTTAGATATTATTTTAACATCCTTGGCTGGAGTTATCGACTCATTCTGCCTCACTATAATGCAGACTAGCAGTATTACGCAGAGGTGTGGACTCGAGTCACATGACTTGGACTCGAGTCAGACTCGAGTTATGAATTTGATGACTTTGGACTCGACTTGACAAAATGTAAAGAGACTTGCAACTCGACTTAGACTTTAACATCAATGACTTGTGACTTCACTTGGACTTGAGCCTTTTGACTTGACATGACTTGCTACTTTCCCCAAAACCCAAAGATTAAAAAGTTATTTGGGAGCGCGCCGCTCCGTATTTTTCATTTTCTTCGTCTGTGTCTATCAGCGTGTTGTTCCTGTCAGCTGGTGTGCTCTCAGTACAACAGCCAATCAAATTAGATCTACGCTGTTTTCATCACACAGCTCTCATCCAATCAAATTGCAGGACAACCAATGAAGAAGAATTGTCAAACAATGCGGCAGTGAGAAAAAATTATGCCAAAGTTAATTTCGTTCGGGTATTAAAACTACGACTTGGTCAACAAAAAACAAATTGCCGTATGCAAATCACGCAGTTCGAATATTACAGATGGAGACGCAACAACTTACAACTTCGTTCGACATTTGAAGTTGCACAAAGGGTAAGTTTTGAATGTAAGATAACGTTTATTGGCTAAGTAACGTAACTTTTATTTGGTGTGTAGTTAAATCAGTGAGGCTGTAAACTCACTGCTAACGTTATAACCTTAGACATCTTATAAGGGTACGCAGCATGGAGCGCTACTGCCTACAGGCGCAGACGAGACGCGGGGCCACCATCTTGGAGTGGTGATCCGCTCCACTCAGCGCAATTCATTTGGCAGGAGCAATGAACTGTCAGCGCATTTAATTCATCTTACCTCACTGAATACCACTGATTTTCACGCGCTTTTTTGTCATACGTGTAGCTATGATAAAGGAAACATGTTTTGGCGTGTTTTATTATTCATAGTTTGCTTAACAGTAATATAATATTCTTATACGCTATAAGTGACCAGACGTCCGAGATCAAAACTGGGAATATAATCCCAGAGAAAGGGGAAAAAAACGGTCAGCTATCATGTTTACAGTCATTGTTTTATATGTATTTTTTATGTATGTCGCTTTGGATAAAAGCGTCTGCCAAAGACTTCAACATAAACATATATAAACACCTGAAAGTCTTTATCAGCTAAAACCACCAATCTGTTTCACTGGATTCAGAATAAAACCAAATTCTGTCTTACCCAACAATGTTAGTATTTGAATATTGTTACTTGAAGACTTATTCCTGGTTACAATTATACTGTTAAGAAAGTATTGTCTTATATTTTGCCTAAAATGAGAATGCATCATAATCAGTGGCGGCTGGTGAATTTTGTTTTAGGTGGGGCTGAAAGTTTGTAAACCAAACCCCTGTAGGGCAGTCATCCTCCCCCAGAAGATTTCTTTGTGATTTTCACATACAAATATTGAAGATCTTTGCTCCTTCTCAACTCTGTGGTAATATTATTTTCATAAAATACAACCAATAGTACATTAATGTTAAATCTTACTTGTGAAAAGTAATCCCCCGATTCCTATTTTCAACAGTCCGCTCATTTGAGTAGGAAAACGCTGAACACCATCTTTATTTTCTACCTGTCAACTGTCACTACTTCAAGATGGCGGCCAAATTGCTCGCGTCACAGCAACCAATGCTGCTTCTACTTATAAGATGTCTATTGTTATAACGTCATTGCAAACACGGCAATCTGTTGCGTCCACTGCAGTTCGCTACCTTATTCATACTTTTTGCCAAGTGATTTTTTTAAGCAGGGTTGCATGAGGTACCTAGACAAAACGTTACGTTAGTCAATGTATCACACACAGTAACGTAACGTTAAAATGTATACTATATTAACAATATGTGTACATATTGCATAGGGCCCTGACATCTAAAAAGTACAACTCTGTTCATTGTTTTGTTCATGTTTTTGTACAGACAGTACGAGATGAGATCAATGAGATAAGGTAAGAACAGGATAGAAACTGCTGTGGAACTAGTTACAATGCAATATGCCATGGAAATACAATGTTAACACTTTTGTGCAAATAAGTACAGTCGCACTTGTTTTTTCAAATGTGTTTATTCTGTAAAAGAATGAGTTAAATGTTTAAAATTACTGGATAATAGTGCTATTATGAAGTGCAATGTCAGCACTTTTTTTCCCCTGCAATTTATAATGCACTTGTTTTAATAAATAAATACAGCGTTTTAAAAGCATACACAATCTGTGTAAATATATTAGTCTGTGGTTAAAAGGACTTGAAAGGACTCGAAATTCAAAATGCAGGACTTGGGACTTGACTTGAGACTTTCCAGTCTTGACTTTGGACTTGACTCGGGACTTGCCTGTCTTGACTCGGGACTTGACTCGAGACTTGAGGGCAAAGACTTGAGACCTACTTGTGACTTGCAAAGCAATGACTTGGTCCAACCTCTGGTATTACGCTCCAACTGCTTCACCAAGTTAGCTAGCTACACGCTCAGTTATACTTTTGATGATTTCTTTCTTTAATTAAAGTATTTCTTTATCATTAATGATCTTAAATTATTATGAGTATCATCCAATTCTTCTTCCCATCACTGTCCTTCACATTCCTTTCCATGGTTAGAAAAACAAAGTTATGTCCAATCCGAGCTATAAGCTAATGCCAGCGAGTAAGAGGTTCACTACCTGAGAGGAGGCTTGTAAAACAAACTCACACATTAAAGTATAACAGTTAGTCCAGAGACAGCCCTGCATTCATTGGAGGTGGTATTGTGCTGAAATGAGATGACAAACATTTTTTTAGCTAGTAATGACATTACTGGAGAACACCTTGTAAACATTTCAGTAAACAAACAAAAATATGTTTCCATTCAATTCCATGCTATTGTTGATGTTGCAGAGTGACAAAGGAGCAGAGTTCCGCCGTTCCCACCACACAGTGAGGAAGACCACGCTGTATGATATGGGTGTAGACCCCACCTGCAAGTACGCTGCTGTCGGCTGCCAGGACCGCTGCATCAGGTGCGTTCAAAGCGGTGCAATGAAACGGCAAGCTTGCGTGCTGATGGTATGTGTATTTTATCGCCAGGATTTTCAATATCAGCAGTGGCAAACAGAGGAAACTGTACAAAGGATCGCTGAGTGAAGACGGAAGCCTACTCAGAGTAATGTCTCTCAATGTTCTCTTCGGAAGACAGATTTCTTGCAGTGGATATTTTACTTGTGGTGGCTTTTCATGCAGGTTCAGATCGATCCATCAGGCCAGTATGTGGCTGCAAGCTGCTCCAATAAGAACATCAGCATCTTTGACTTCTACACTGGCGAGTGTGTGGCCACCATGTTTGGACATTCTGGTAAGAGACCAGCAGAGGCGACAGATATGTAACCCTTTTCTGAATCCACCATCTTTTTTTTTACCTCAATTGTTTTGTTTTTGATTGCAGGCGAGAGGCGTACAGCGCTCCTGCTCTGGTCGGCCTGTCCTCTGACAGCGACCACAACCATGAGCGCGAGGACGAAGATGAAGGTCACAACAAAGACTCCAACGACCAAGAAGAGATTAACACGTCCTCAGACAGCAGTCATGGCGAAGAAGACACAGGTTCAATCAAAGCACTAATGTTAAATAGTCATACCTTTCCATGAAAAATATTGATATCCTGGGATCGTTTTTCATCCAACAGGTGGTTCAGATGAAGGACCTGACTGGGAACTGACAAAAGTAAGTGATGCAAAATGGATATTATGGAGGGTCAAATGGGACCAAATTAAATAAATACATAAATGTGTTTATAGTTGTGTTATTAAATAATTATACCGTATTTTCCGCACCATAAGGCGCACCTAAAAACCTCCAATTTTCTCAAAAGCTGACAGTGTGCCTTATAATCCGGTGCGCCTTATATATGGACCAATATTGAGCCTCCAACAGGTAAAAGTTTCAATCAATCAATCAATCGCAACTACGGTAAGCAGCCGCCGACTTCATTTTCCCCCGTCTTCATTTTCCACCGGACGGTAAGCAGCCGCCCCCGTAGAAGAAGAAGAAGCGCGCGGTGCATGCTGGGATATATGACTGCGCGAGGCGTGCCGTTTTGATTTCCATTTGTTTGTTTATGTAAAGACCCCAAAATGGCTCCTATTAAGAGACACGCTTACGACGCAGAGTTTAAACTTAAGACGATCAGTCACACAGTAGAACACGGGAATAGAGCAGCAGCGACACTGCTGGATGCCGTATTCGCCCAACTGTTTAATTCGGACACTGAAGAAGAAGAATTTGAGGGATTCGTGGATGAGGAATAACTTCATAAAGTGAGGTTTACATGTTTATTTTGTGTGTTGTGTTGTGTGACATTAACGTTTGAGCAACGTTGAGTTATTGATATTGTTATTGCTCTGCACTATTTCGAGTGTTACTATATTGTGATTGCACTAACGTTTGATTTACCGTAACAGTATCACTGTTTTTTACGTGTTTATTGAATCAGTTCCCCTCCACTATGTGATATAAATGTTGCACTACATGTTATACCTTGCTGTTGTTAAAAGATAAACAAAACACCACGTCACTGACTTTACCTCGGGGAAAATAATAAAACAGCTGTTTATTCATTTTGGGAGTGAACAGTGTTGTCAGAACGCTGGTTTGTAATCTATTAATAAAGTTTGACTGACCTATCTGACTGTTTTGTTGACATTCCCTTTAGCGCAGCTCCATCTAATGGATGCATAGGTGCGCCTTATAATCCGGTGCACCTTATATATGAACAAAGTTTTGAAATATGCCATTCATTGAAGGTGCGCCTTATAATTTGGTGCACCTTATAGTGCGGAAAATACAGTAATTGGAATTATATATATATATATTTATATATATATATATATATATATATATATATATATATATATATATATATATATATATATATATATATATATATATATATATATATACAGTATATATATATATATATATATATACAGTATATATATATATATATATATATATATATATATATATATATATATATATATATATACATACCATATTTTTCAGACTATAAGTCGCAGTTTTTTTCATAGTTTGGCCGGGGGTGCGACTTATACTCAGGATCGACTTATGTGTGAAATTATTAACACATTACCGTAAAATATCAAATAATATTATTCAGCTCATTCACGTAAGAGACTAGACCTATAAGATTTTATCGGATTTAACGATTAGGAGTGACAGATGGTTTGGTAAACGTATAGCATGTTCTATATGTTATAGTTATTTGAATGACTCTTACCATAATATGTTACATTAACATACCAGGCACGTTCTCAGTTGGTTATTTATGCGTCATATAACGTACACTTATTCAGCCTGTTGTTCACTACTCTTTATTTATTTTAAATTGCCTTTCAAATGTCTATTCTTGGTGTTGGGTTTTATCAGATACATTTCCCCAAAAAATGCGACTTATACTCCAGTGCAACTTATATATGTTTTTTTCCTTCTTTATTATGCATTTTTCACCGGGACGGTATAGCTCGGTTGGTAGAGCGGCCGTGCCAGCAACTTGAGGGTTGCAGGTTCGATCCCCGCTTCCGCCATCCTAGTCACTTCCGTTGTGTCCTTGGGCAAGACACTTTACCCACCTGCTCCCAGTGCCACCCACACTGGTTTAAATGTAACTTAGATATTGGGTTTCACAATGTAAAGCGCTTTGAGTCACTTGAGAAAAAGCGCTATATAAATGTAATTCACTTCACTTCACTTCACTTATACTCCGGAGCAACTTATAGTCCAAAAAATACGGTATATGTGTGTTTTTAAATGTATCATTCATTTATTTCATGTGAAAATAAATACAATTATTTTATCATTTATTAAATGTTTTACAATATGTACTTCATTATTTCATGATTTGATTAAATATTTCACAATTTTATAATCAATTAAATGATTAATAACCTTATTTACTTTTACATCAAATAAAACAATGACACACTTTCAAAAGATTGATGTATTAATTTAATTTGATCCTCCATAGGATATAGTTTGAATAAAGTGATGTTAAGCGCTGAAATAAAATGTCATAATCAATGGCTATCCAACAAAATACTTTTTTTGACATAAATATAAACAATGTTGGCATATTGTTCTCTTTAGTGTTAATTTAGTGTTGTTGTCCTAGAGGCCGGGGGTGTGTGTGTGTGTGTGTGTGTGTGTGTGTGTGTGTGTGTGTGTGTGTCTGGTACCGTGTAGTTCCTCTAGAAATTGCTTCTAAATGATAACATTTGACATTAGATTACTTTGGATAAAGTTGACGTTGATTATAAATTGAAATGTGCGACAATAAAAACATCAAATATCTTTTCCCAATATTATTCCATTTTAATTGCTATTTTTGAGGTGAATATGTGAAAAATTGCATGATTTTTCTCAAATTCTAGCATTTATAAAAAATGTATTTGAATGTTATGTGTATATGAAGGATTGATCAAAATGTATCTCACATGATACCACTCAGCCAACCAAACTCTGCATTTTATGCACTAAACTGTTACAGCCTTGTAACTGTTTTGGACTTATGTATGCTTTTTCTCTGTGTGTGGTATTTTAGGTCTTCTCCTGTTCCCTTATTTTGTAGTATTTACTTCCTCATGCCGTGGACAGGCTTCCACACCTGCTGCCTGATTGGCAAGCGGGACACACCTGTACCCGGTTGCCAATTAGTCTCGTTTTTCATCCCGACACTGTCTTGAACATGCTTTGCATTTCTTCACGCACACGTTTTGTTCTTGATACAAAGCAAGTTCCGTTTCTGGTGCACTCACCTTCTTTTTTTTTTCTCCACTTCTTTTTGTGAGTGATTTTTCGGTTCTTTACTTCTCTACGTGTAAGCGCGCCTTTTGTTCACATTATATCATGTTATTTTACTCACCGTCTGCCTTCTGTCTCTGCATCCTTGGCATCACGCCACTACGGTGGTTCCAGCTCCTGACATAAACATTGAAATTCTTGATTATATTTGGTTACTTAGCCATTTTTTGTGTTTTACTTTAGTGGGGGTGTCCCCCAAAAATAAGTATATTATATTTACATAAAAAGAATAAAATGCACAAAATATTCCATTATATAAATATTACTCCCATTACACTTAACAATAACTTTTTCATTATTGTCGTTATCTTATTATTATTATGATTGGCTGACCGTAATCACATGGTTATACTGTGATGCATGTGATTTAAGTTAAGAACTACTGTATTTTTCGGAGTATAAGTCGCTCCGGAGTATAAGTCGCACCTGCCAAAAATGCATAATAAAGAAGGAAAAAAACACATATAAGTCGCACTGAAGTATAAGTCGCAATTTTTGGGGAAATTTTTTTGATAAAACCCGACACCAAAAATAGACATTTGAAAAACAATTTAAAATAAATAAAGAGTAGTGAACAACAGGCTGAATAAGTGTACGTTATATGACTCATAAATAACCAACTGAAAACGTGCCTGGTATGTTAACGTGACATATTATGGTAAGAGTCATTCAAATAACTATAACATATAGAACATGCTATACGTTTACCAAACAATCTGTCACTCCTAATCGCTAAATCCGATGAAATCTTATACGTCTAGTCTCTTACGTGAATGAGCTAAATAATATTATTTGATATTTTATGGTAATGTGTTAATAATTTCACACATAAGTCGCTCCTGAGTATAAGTCACACCGGCCGAAAATGCATAATAAAGAAGGAAAAAAACATATAAGTCGCGCTGAAGTATAAGTCGCATTTTTTGGGGAAACTATGCAAAAAAATGCCATTTATAGTCCGAAAAATACGGTACAAATGATTTACTGGTAAGGAAGGCCAGTAACGTGGTGGCAATGGAGCTAGACTCTCTGGCGGTGGTGTCAGAGAGGAGAAGTCTAGCAAAGCTCCTAGCCATTATGGACAACACCTCCCGCCCACTACACTCGGACCTGGCGGAGAGAATGAGCACGTTCAGTGGAAGGCTCAGACTCCCAAAATGCAACACGGAACGACACAGGAAGTCCTTCATACCGACAGCCATCAGACTGTATAATGCATATGTTCCTTTTTGACTGTACTTGAATGTATAATAGACTGTATTTATATTATTCACATGTGAATAATGCTGTATAATAGACTGTATTTATATTATTCACATGTGAATAATGCTGTATAATAGACTGTATTTATATTATTCACATGTATTTATATTATTCACATGTAAAAAATACCCAAGTGTTTATTGTTTATTGTGAGCAAACTGTGGTGCTTCTATTCTATTCTATAAAGGGCCCCAATCTTAATTAAATAAATATACACATACTACTTCTTACTACTACTTATAATAACTAGAAAGCAATTGTAATCACTTGTTCCCTATCTTTTATTTCTGACATTCCCTGAAAATGTAATCAAAATTTGCCCCTGACATTTTGAGCTATCTGTAGCAGAATGAAAGAAACTAAGTGAAGCCTTGTCAGTCATCCACTGTCGATGTCACTGTGGTTGGTGGTGGGGCCGCTAGCATACACACAAAAAGAAGTTGAAATTCATTAAGGCTAACGTAGTAGAAATGATCCGGATTATCTCCAAATTGTCTGAACAATTTATAGCGGAATGAAAGAAACGGAGTGAACAAGTCTCCACTATATTTGTCTCTGTGGGGCCGCTAGCATACACACATGGAGAAGTTATGACTTGTTCCTTATCTCATTTTGGACATTTCCTGAAAGTTTCATGAAAGTCAGCCCATAACTTTTTGGTTTTTTTTGCTAACTAACCAACTAACTAACTGACAGACAAACCTGCTGACAGAGGTAATAATATAGTAGTAATGTTTTTTTCATGTGATCACAGCCCGCAGTGACCACACCCGGCATCAGTGGTCGTCCTCGAAGGCGCTGGTCTCATCGTATGGGCTCCTTGGAGTTGATGGTCAAGTCAATGCTGGACCTGAGGCAGCTGGAGACCTTTGTCCCCAACAAAACTGCCGACTCCAACACTCGTGACAGAGACAGACGCAGCATGTCCAGCCTCCACGAGTCCATGGTGAACTTGAACTTCTCCAGAAGATTCTAACGCCTGAATTTAATCCTGCAGCGGCTCACTGTCTGTTTTTTGACAGCAGCACTTTGAGGAGCAGGCCAAGCGGCTTCGGCCTATGCGAAACTGTGATTGGACAACAACGGATGGCAATAAGGAGGAGACGGGTCTACCAAACATGTACGCCTCATGGGGAGCAAACATCAGTGCTCATGCATGATTTGTCTGTCACCATTTTCCTAATTGATCTACAGTGATTGCATGGTGAAGGATCCACCATGCCACAAGGCCCTCAGTAAGAGCCAGGACAGCTACAGCCCGGATAGCGCCTCCTCGCTGGACTCTGACAGTCCTGATGGAGTCCTGAATGGTGAGCAAAGAAGCAAAACTCTACTCGTTTTTTTTTTTAATGATGTCTGGATTTCAGATAACTTGGAGCTTCTGGTAAATATGTTGTGTCTCACTTGTGTTTCCTTTTGCTGCCAGACTCTGCAGTATCCCTCAGCTTAGACAGCTCAAATGATGATGAGGAAAAGATGGAAAATAGCAAGGAGGAAGAAGAGGAAGCAGAGAAGGCTGAGACCACTAGCGTTGATGAAGTGCTCAGGACGGTGACAGCCGAGCTTGACAGCCCAGAAGATTTCCTCAAGCAGAACTTTGAGAGGCTTGTGGACATTTGCAGCACAGGTTAGAGAACTTTGAAGGAACATTTTGACTTTTAGAGACAAAAAAAGTTCCAGCTTCTGTAAGTCACCAAAAAATAGAATAGCGTGTGTTACGAATAATGGTTCATGAGAACAGAAGTTACACTGAATAAAAAAATGTTAATCACAACTTACTCTTATGCGCATACACAAAAGAAATGTTCAAAAATGACACGATGTAAAAATGACCAGTGAGTAAAATTAATGTGTGTATTTAAAGGGCGTGGCATACATAGTTGGACCATGCAGAGGGCGGGATTACAGCCAACAATCTGGGACATACAGGATTTGGACATTTAGCTATGTTAGTTATTTTATCTTCTCTTGGTTTGTGTTCTGCAGCTGAACCCAGCAGAGTCCCAAGGCTCAGCATGTCTTCACGCTTCCTGGCCAGAGGACATCATAACAGGTTTGCGCTTCATTTGCACCAATCAAAGGTTTGGAGACACTTCCAAATTCAATAGCGTAGGAACAGAAAGACCTCTCGAAATCCTCTATGGAAAAGACAAAACCAAGGACCCAGATTTCCCTCGGCCGGACACAGGTCACCGGGGCCCCCCAATGGAGGCAGGCCTGGAGGTGGGACTCGATGGCAAATGCCTTGTCCCGACCGGGCACAGCCCAAAGAGGCAACGTGGATCCCCCCTCCAAAGGGCTCACCACTCATAGGAGATAGCATAGTTAGCTCTTGGGACTCACGTTGATGCGCAGCAAGAGCTCTGAAACCAATTTTCTCGAGAGGGGCTGGACTCTGTTCCAGTGTGGCGTTGCAAACAGTGAGGGACAATGGGGGCAATACTTAGTGCCCCACGCCTGAGAGCCTGTACGTTGGAGTTTAACCCAGAAAACGAGAGGGTAGCTTCTCTTTGCCGCCGGGTGGGGGGACGGGTCCTGACTGTTGTTTGTGCTTATGCACCAAACAGGAGTTCAGAGTACCTGACCTTTTTGGAGTCACTAGAGTATGTACTGGAGAGTGCTCCCCCAGGTTATTCCCTTGTTCTGCTTGGTGACTTCAACGCTCACATTGGCAACGACAGTGAAACCTGGAGAGGTGTGATTGGGGAAAAAAGGGCCTCCCAGATTTAAACCCGAGTGGTGTTTTGTTATTGGACTTTTGTGCTCGTCACAGATTGTCCATAACGAACACCATGTTCAAACACAAGTGTGTCCATATGTGTATTTGGCACTAAGACACCCTGGGCCGGTTTGATGATCGAATTTGTGGTTGTGTCATCGGATTTGCGGTCAATCAGGTGAAGAGAGGGGCATAGCTTTCCACCAATAACCACCTGGCGGTGAGTTGGCTTTGATGGTGGCAGAAGATGCTGGACAGACCTGGCAGGCCCAAACTCATTGTGAGGATCTGCTGCAAAAGTCTAGCAAAGTTACTCCAGAATAACTTTGAACATGTCACGAGGTAGGCGCTGGACATTGAGACCGAGTGGACCATGTTCCGTGCCTCTATTGTCAAGGTGGCCGATCGGAGCTGTGGCCGCAAGGTGGTTGGAGCATGTCGAGGCGGTAATCCCAGAACCCGCTGGCGGTCACCAGTGGTGAAGGATGCCGTCAAGCTCAAGAAGGTGTGCGGTGTCCGGTGTGTGTCTTCGGCGGTCGAGGAGGCAAAAACTTGTACATGGAAAGAGTTCGGGGAAGCAATGAAAAACGACTTTCAGACTGCTTCGAAGCAATTCTGGACTACCATCTGCCACCTTAGGAGGGGGAAGCAGTATACTGTCAACACCGTGTATGGTGGAGATGGTGTGCTGCTGACCTCGACTCGGGATGTTGAAGATCGGTGGAGGGAATACTACGAAGACCTTAATCACACATACACGTCTTCCTATGAGAAAGCAGTGCTTGGGGAATCTGTGGTTTTTCTCAAGCTAATGTTGCTTAGTTAAAAAGCTCCTCGGTGGAAAGGCCCCGGGTGTCGATGAGATTCGCCAAAAGTTCCTTAAAGCTCTGGATGCTATGGGGCTGTATTGGTTGACAAGACTCTGCAACATTGCGTGGACATCGGGGGTGGTGCCTCTGGCGGTCCTCTCTTTAGGAAGAGGAACCGGAGGGTGTTTTCCAGTTATCGTGTGATCAAACTCCTCAGCCTTTTGGTAAGGTCTATTCAGGTATACTGCAGAGGAGGCTATGCCGGATAGCCCAACCTCGGATCCAGAAGGAGCGGTGTGTTTTTTGTCCTGGTTGTGGAACTGTGGACCAGCTCTATACTCGGCAGGATCCTCAAGGTTGCATGGGAGGTTTGCCTAACCAGTCTACATGTGCTTAGTGGACTTGGAGAAGGCGTTTGACTGTATGCCTTGGGAAGTCCTGTGCGGAGGGGTATGCATACTGATTGGCAGTCCGTTCTCTGTAGGATCGGTGTCAGAGATTGGGTCACGCTGCCGCCAGTAAGTCGGACCTGTTTTCAGTGAGGGTTGGACTCCGCCAGAACTGCCCTTTGTCACGGTTCTGTTCAAAACTTTTATTGACAGAATTTCTAGGCGCAGTCAGGGCGTTGAAGGGATCCGGTTTGGTGGCTGCAGGACTAGGTCTCTGCTTTTTGCAGATGATGTGGTCCTGCTGGCTTCATCTGACCAGGATTTTCAGCTCTTACTGGATTGGTTTGGAGCAGAGTGTGAAGCGACTGGGTTGAGAATCAGCACCTTCAAGTCCGAGTCCATGATTGTCGCCCGGAAGAGGGTGGAGTACCATCTCCGTGATGATGAACAGATCTTGCCCCAAGTGGAGGAGTTCAGGTACCTCTCTGAGTCTTGGTCACTCCATGGCCAATCGTGAGATCGACAGGCGTATTGGTGCGGCGTCTGCAGTGATGCGGACCCTGTATCGATCTGTTGTGGTGAAGAAAGAGCTGAGCTGGAAGGCAAAGCTCTCAATTTACTGGACGATCTACGTTCCTATCCTCACCTATGGTCATGAGCTTTGGGTAATGAATGAAAGGACAAGATCACGGGTACAAGCGGCCTAAATGAGTTTCCTCCGTTGGGTGACGGGACTCTCCCTTAGAGAAAGGGTGAGAAGCTCTGTCATCCGGGAGGAGCTCAAAGTAAAGCCGCTGCTCCTCCACATCGAGAGGAGCCAGATGAGGTGGTTCGGGCCTCTGGTCAGGATGCCACCCGGACGCTTCCCTGGGTAAGTGTTTAGGGCACCTCCAACCGGTAGGAGGCCACGAGGAAGACCCAGGATACGTTGGGGAGACTATGTCTCCCGGCTGTCCTGGAAACGCCTCGGGATCCCCCGGGAGGAGCTGGACGAAGTGGGTGGAGAGAGGGAATTCTTGGCTTCTCTGTTGAGGCTGATGCCCCTGCGACCTGACCTCGGATAAGCGGATAAAGATGGATGGATGGATGGATGGATGGTCGGATGAAGGGAACAGAAAGTGTCTCCAAACTTTTGACTGTGTATAGTGCATAGTAGGGTATAGCATTATATTGTACAGTATGGAATTGTGTAGTATTGTGTAGTTTTTCAACCAATGACTGCAGACTGGAAACATGCTGAAACTGATGCGGGGTACCACTTTGATATTTTTATTTGTTTATTTTTGTAAAACAACTTAGAAGAAATTTTTTTGCAGTTTTAACTTTTTAAAGCCAAGCCTTTGTGTTAGTTATTAGGGGTGTTCCAATACGATATTGATATCAGATATCGGTCTAATATCAACAAAAAAATAGTATCAGATTATGCAATCTCCGACATAATGTCTAATACAAGCAGTCCTGCAGCGTTTACTTGCGCAAAGCTGGACAGCCAGTTAACACCTAAATGTCCTCCAAAAACCACACCAGTTTGGTATTTTGTAGTATTTTAGACTAACGTTAAACAGTCTTTTTTTTTAATACAGGCGCTAGCAGGTACACAACAGCGAAGAACACAATAGCACACAAGCTAGACATACTGTCACGATCGTTTTTTGCCAGAGTAAACCCCAATGCAGAGAAGAAAGAATAAAAATACTAACAAAAAGGAGTGAGAAAAAACAACTGAGGACGCACACAAAAGGTGTAGAGAAACAGAGGTTGCACACAAAAAGTGTGGAGAGTAATAAGTAAACACGGCAGTCACCAAGACACAGGAACGAGGAATGTGAGTGGAGCCAGAGCAGAGGAGATGCCCTGGAGAGCTTAAGTAGTCAGGTAGGAAATGGGTATCAGGTGGGCACGAAGGTGGCCTGATGTTGCCTGTAGCCAAAAAACCAGGCACTGCAACACAAAGCAGACAGGCGGCAGCAGAGCTGCCAGATCATGACACATACTGAATAGGTGTCCTGATTTGAAAATAATCGCCGTCTAAAACACCACATTTGTCAATATAAACAAGTAGTGCTGTGCAATATTAGGATATATATTGTAGTATGACATAAAATGTCCATCATACAATATAATTTTCTCTTGTTTATATTGTAATTTTAACATCTAGGCTGCCGTTGCTATAACTGCAGCAGCACTGCTATTATGCGGGAGCATTTTTACGTCACGTGTAAATACCTTTATGTCAACAATGCAGCAGTTTGCTGCATCAGCAAACCATCCATCCATCCATCCATCCATCTTCAACCGCTTATCCGGAATCGGGTGGCGGGGACAGCAGCTCCAGCAAAGACCCCCAGACTTCCCTCTCCAGAGCAACATTTGCGACTTCCTCCTGGGGAATCCCGAAGCGTTCCCAGGCCAGAGAGGAGATGTAATCCCCCCATCTGGTCCTTGGCCTGCCGCGGGGCCTCCTCCCAGTGGGACGTGCAACGAGGACCTCCCTAGGGAGACGCTCGTGAGGCATCCGCACGAGATGCCCGAACCACCTAAGCTGGCTCCTTTCCAAGCGAAGGAGCAGCGGCTCTACTCCGAGTCTCTCTCGGGTGACTGCACTTCTCACCCTATCTCTAAGGGAGATGCCAGCCACCCTTCTGAGGAAACTCATTTGGCCGCTTGTATCCGCGATCTTATTCTTTCGGTCATTACCCACACTTCATGACCATAGGTGAGAGTAGGAATGTAGATAGCTCGGTAGACCGAGAGCTTTGCCTTCTGGCTCAGCTCCCGTTTCGTCACAACAGTGCGGCAGAGAGACTGCAATACTGCCCCAGCTGCTCCGATTCTCCGGCTGATTTCCTTCTCCATCTTTCCCTCACTCGTGAACAAGACCCCGAGATACTTAAACTCCTCCACCTGGGACAGAGTCCTGTCCCCTACCCGGACTGTACAAACCATCGGTTTCCTGCTGAGAACCATGGCCTCAGATTTGGAGATGCTGATCCTCATTCCAGCCGCTGAACACTCGGCTGCGAACCGATCCAGTGAGAGCTGAAGGTCACGAACCGAAGGTGCCATCAGGACCACATCATCTGCAAACAGCAGTGACGCAACCTTTAGCCCCCCGAGACGTATACCCTCTCCGCCATGGCCACGACTCCGCCTAGAAATCCTGTCCATGAAAATCACAAACAGGATAGGTGACAGAGCGCAGCCCTGGCGGAGACCAACCCCCACTGGAAACGGATCCGACTTACATCCAAGCACCCGGACACAACTCTCGCTTTGGTTGTACAGAGATTGGATGGCCCTCAGCAGGGTTCCCCTCACTCCGTACTCCCTCAGCACCTCCCACAAGATCTCCCGAGGGACGCGGTCATACGCCTTCTCCAAATCCACAAAACACATGTAGACTGGATAGGCATACTCCCAGGCCCTCTCCAGGATTCCCGCAAGCGTAAAGAGTTGGTCAGTTGTTCCACGACCAGGACGGAATCCACATTGCTCCTCTTGAATCTGAGGTTCGACTATCGGCCGGACCCTCCTTTCCAGTACCTTGGCGTAAACTTTCCCAGGGAGGCTGAGTAGTGTGATACCTCTGTAATTAGCACACACCCTCTGGTCCCCCTTTTTGAAAAGGGGAACCACCACCCCAGTCTGCCACTCCCTCGGCACTGTCCCAGACTTCCACGCAATGTTGAAAAGGCGTATCAACCAAGACAGCCCATCAACACCCAGAGCCTTCAGCATTTCTGGACGGATCTCGTCAACCCCCGGAGCTTTGCCACTGTGGAGTTGTCTAACTACCTCAGTGACTTCACTCCGAGAGATCGACGTCGATCCCCCATCATCCTCAGGCCCTGCTCCTATTAGGGAGGGTGTGTCTGATGTATTTGGGTTCAGGAGTTCCTCAAAGTGCTCTTTCCAACGCCCCACGACTTCCTCACTTGAAGTCAGCAAAGTCCCATCCTTGCCGTACACAGCTTGGATTGTTCCCTGCTTCCCCCTCCTGAGGTGCCGTATGGTCTTCCAGAACAGCTTTGGTGCCGCCCGATAGTCCTTCTCCATGGATTCCCCGAACTGCTCCCACACCCTCTGCTTAGCCTCGTCCACAGCCACGGCCGCTGCCCTTCGGGCCCGTCGGTACCTTGCAACTTCCTCCGGAGTCCCCTGGGATAACATACCCCGGTAAGACTCCTTCTTCAGTCGGACGGCTTCCCTGACCACCACTGTCCACCAGGGTGTTCGAGGGTTACCGCCCCTTGAGGCACCTAAGACCTTCTGGCCACAGCTCGCATCTGGAGCTTTAGCAATAGAGGCTTTGAACATTGCCCATTCCTGTTCAATGTCCCCAACCTCCACAGGGATGGCAGAGAAGTCCTGCCGGAGGTGGGAGTTGAAGTCCTTCCGGACAGAGGACTCCTCCAAACGTTCCCAGTTCACCCGCACTACACGCTTGGGTTTGCCAGTTCTGTCCAGAGGTTACCCCCGCCATCTAACCCAACTCACCACCAGATGGTGATCAGTTGACAGTTCAGCCCCTCTCTTCACCCGAGTGTCCAAAACATACGGCCTCAGATCAGCTGATACGATTACAAAATCGATCATTGATCTTTGGCCTAGGGTGCTCTGGTACCAGGTACACCTATGAGCATCCTTATGCTTGAACATGGTGTTTGTTATCGCAAGTCCGTGACTAGCACAGAAGTCCAATAACAATCCACCACTCAGGTTCAGATCAGGGAGACCGTTCCTCCCAATCACGCCAGTCCAAGTATCACTGTCATTGCCCACGTGCGCGTTGAAGTCCCCCAGCAAGACTATGGAATCCCCTGCCGGCGCCCCATACAGGACCCCATGCAAGGTATCCAAGAAGGCTGAATACTCTGAACTCCTGTTCGGTGCGTATGCACACACAACAGTCAGAGTTTTCCCCCCTCCAACCCTAAGGCGAAGGGAGGCGACCCTCTTGTCCACTGGGGTGAACTCCAACGTACAGGCACTCAGCCGGGGACTCGTGAGTATCCCCACACCCGCCTGTGCCCTCACACCCTGAGCAACTCCAGAAGTGAACAAGGTCCATCCCTTGTCCAGGAGTGTGGTTTCAGAGCCCTTGCTATGCGTAGAGGTAAGCCCCACCAGATCCAACCGGTAGCGCTCCACCTCTCGCACCAGCTTAGGCTCCTTCCCCACCAGCGTAGAGACGTTCCACGTCCCGAAAGTCAGCCTCAGCTGCCCCGAATTGGTCCGTCCGGAGACTCCACTTTCACCGCCATCCACTTGGCAGCGCACCCAACCCCACTGGTTCCGACCGCGGGTGGTGGGCCCACGTGGCTAACCACGTCAGCAAACCAGCAAAACCGAAAAGGAATTGGTGCCAAAAAGAGGGAAGAGAAACGTATTTGTTTGGACTAACAAAGTCTGACACTGACCAATCACGGTAGGCTAATCTGTAAAACATGCAGCAAATGAGTAGTTGCTAGCTACTTGGACACGTCTATTCTTTTTTATCACTTGAAGACAGGACATGAAGAACAGTACAGAAAAGGTGTTCAAATGCGACAAGATACGAACGTTACCTCAAAACCACTACATAATGAAAATAAAAACAAAGCCATCGAGCCTAACAGAGTTGTTGTTCAAATTACAGATGCAGTCTCTATATTCATGTGTAGACATGACTTAGTGTATACACTGTCAAAACTAAAAATGCATTTTATTGTTTTTTATTTGTCTTATCTTTTTACATATAAAATATGTTTTACAAATAAAAGGACCAAAAATAGGCAAAATTGGCATTCATTTCATGTGTGTATAAATATAATGTTAAGAAAAAATACTATATCGTGATGTATATTGTTATCGAGATATACAATTACTGTACCTGGGATACCGTATTTTCCGCACTATAAGGCGCACCGGATTATAAGGCGCACCTTCAATGAATGGCATATTTCAAAACTTTGTTCATATATAAGGCGCACCGGATTATAAAGCGCACCTATGCATCCATTAGATGGAGCTGCGCTAAAGGGAATGTCAACAGAACAGTCAGATAGGTCAGTCAAACTTTATTAATAGATTACAAACCAGTGTTCTGACAACTCTGTTCACTCCTAAAATGAATAAACAGCTGTTTTATACATTTCCCCGAGGTAAAGTCAGTGACGTGGTATTTCGTTTATCTTTTAACAACAGCAAGGTATAACATGTAGTGCAACATTTATATCACATAGTGGAGGGGAACTTTTCCCTGATTCAATAAACACGTAAAAAACAGTGATACTGTTACGGTAAATCAAATGTTAGTGCAATCACAATATAGTAACACTCGAAATAGTGCAGAGCAATAACAATATCAATAACTCAACGTTGCTCAAACGTTAATGTCACACAACAATACACACAAAATAAACATGTAAAGCTCACTTTATGAAGTTATTCCTCATCCACGAATCCCTCAAATTCTTCTTCTTCAGTGTTCGAATTAAACACCATTGATTCGTTAATGTTAAATTCTCTCGCTGCTGCTCTATTCCCGTGTTCTACTGCGTGACTGATCGCCTTGAGTTTAAACTCTGCGTCGTAAGCGTGTCTCTTAATAGGAGCCATTTTTGGGTTAGAAGTGCTTCTTCTTCTACGGGGGGAAGTGAACTCGGCAGCTGCTTACCATAGAAGAAGAACTTCTTCTTCTATGGGGAAAATGAAGTTGGCGGCTGCTTACCGTAGAAGAAGAAGCACTTCTTCTTCTACGGGGGAAAAAAGAAGTTGGCGGCTGCTTACTGTAGTTGCAAGACCTAAACTTTATGAAAATGAAGTTTAAGTTTGTTGTGGCTCAATATTGGTCCATATATAAGGCGCACCGGATTATAAGGCGCACTGTCAGCTTTTGAGAAAATTGGAGGTTTTTAGGTGCGCCTTGTAGTGCGGAAAATACGGTATTTATTTTTGTCCGTATCACACAGTACTATAAACACAATGAAATAATCATAGTTTCATATTAATTACATATACGATGTCAACAACGCAGAAGTGTATTAGAAAGTACCCAGTAACAAATGTGTCCGCATCATTCAACTTACTACATCACCAGCTTAATTTATTAAATTATTGTGGCCACGAGGTGTCGACAAAACACCAATTAGCATTATACTTCAACCTAAAGACAGCATAAGTCTATTACAGACATTTAATGATAAATAGATTAATGTTTTTCATACTTACAATTGTACTCTATTTGACTCATTTCCCTTGAATAAACCTTTTCTAACGTTCCACACTACAAAATAATAAAAGTATGTATGATTTGTATCGGTAACGGCCAATACTCAAGGTTCCAATATCAGTATCATATGGGAAGTGCAAAAGTTGTATAGGGACACCTCTAGTTATTGGTGTCATCAATTAAGCTTTCACATTGTGCCTCTTTGCTCTTTTTTTTTTTTTTTTTTTTTTAATTTTTTTGTTTAATTTGATTTAATTGTCATTAAAGTGCTTTGGGCCAATACAAAATGAGCCACAGGTTGTAAATGGCCCCTGGTGCAGTGTGTCTTTAGTGTTTATAGATCAGTCAATTTGTCAATGAGAAAGTGTCTTCGTACTTGATGTACGCCTACTAATAAGAACCAAGAAAAGGGCTGTGTATTGTATATTTACTAGGGCTGCGAATCTTTGGGTGTCCTACGATTCGATTCAATATCGATTCTTGGGGTCACGATTCGATTATAAATCGATTTTTTTTTCCGATTCAACGCGATTCTTGATTCAAAAACAATATTTTTCCGATTCAAAGTGATTCTCTATTATTCAATACATAGGATTTCAGCAGGATCTACCCTAGTCTGCTGACATGCAAGCAGAGTAGTAGATTTTTGTAAAAAGCTTTTATAATTGCAAAGGACAATGTTTTATCAACTGATTGCAATAATGTACATTTGTTTTAACTATTAAATGAACCAAAAATATGACTTATTTTATCTTTGTGAAAATATTGGACACAGTGTGTTGTCAAGCTTATGAGATGCGATGCAAGTGTAAGCCACTGTGACACTATTGTTCATTTTTATTTATTTTTTTTGAATAAATGCCTAATGATAATGTCAATGAGGGATTTTTAATCACTGCTATGTTGAAATTGTAACTAATATTGATACTGTTGTTGATAATATTAATTTTTGTTTCACTACTTTTGGATTGTTCTGTGTCGTGTTTGTGTCTCCTCTCAATTGCTCTGTTTATTGCTGTTATGAGTGTTGCTGCGTCGGGTTTGGTTTTGGAATTGGATTGCATTGTTATGGTATTACTGTGTATTGTTTTGTTGGATTGATTAATTTAAAAAATAAATAATAAAATTGATTTTTGAAAAATGAGAATCGATACTGAATCGTACAACGTGAGAATGGCGATTTGAATTCGAATCGATTTTTTCCCACACCCCTAATATTTACAAAGGTAACTAGAAATACAAGGTTGTAGATGACTCCATTGTGTCTTACTGGACATCTGCTGGATGTTCAGATGCTTGTTTGGTCCCCAAAAACATAGAAATACACAATTAAAAAAACAAAAAACAACTAGAATAAATTTTATTAATATTTGTGTACTAATAAAAACTAGTTTTAATATTTTTCTTAAACTTTATTTATTTTATTTGACCTTAATTGTGAGTGTGAACTGATGTCGCCATGTGTAGGGGAGGCCCTCTGTTGACCAAAGTGCAGGGAAAGGAACATGGCTGTAGATTAACTACGGTCAAAGTATTGGACAGGACGTCGAAATGTGTAATAAAGTTGAACTTTATATAAGAAAAAAATGGGGATACAAACGGTACAAAACGATCCTTATATGTTGTTATCTGTCATTCATTCATCACCCGTAGGCTCGTAATTCTCATCTCAACAACCACAATGCACCTGCTCCCGGTCTTTCTAACATCCGGTTTGCCGCAATGCATTGTGGAACATGCAGTCTTTTAGTTTACCCTTTGTTAGGCTATTGAGTAGAAACAACTCAATTCAATGTCAGTGTTTCTCAAATAATCCATATCAAATACATGTATAATTCAAATCAATTCCCTTTTAACTCTTTTTAGCTGTAAATATTAATAGATCAATTTATCAGCAATTAAATCAAACATGCAAATTATGAATGATCATCACACATGAACTATATAACCCATAAGTTACAACAATGGCAGCCTCTCCTCCAAACCCCTCGTGTCCAAAGTAATACCCTTAATGGAAGACAGGCAGAGCAGAAACCTGGAGGACAAGACCCCCGTGTCCCCCAGCAACACCTATGGACCAAAGTAGGCAGAAAGTGACACTGTGATGAAAAATGTTGAAGTTGTTTGACAAAAATGTCCTTCTTAGGGGGGCTACCGTCTCTCCTCCCATCCCAAGACCGCAGAAGAAGACCACGCCTGCGCCCCATCTGTGGAGGTTCTCCACGCCTCTGTCCAAGCCTTCAGTGCTGCTGGACGGCACTACAAGTCTGCAGAAGTCTCAGTCTGTCCAGAACCTGAGCTTGGCTTGTAGGTAGCATACACAAATTGCAACATGATTCATATGTGCCCCCTAAAGGCTGTTGGTGGTGTTACCTTTGATCTTTTTCTGAGTCAGTGACATTTTAGACAGAAAAAAGCAAGAAGGGACAAACTAAAAAAAAAGAAACAATGAATGAAAAGTTGAATAAGGTGGTCTCTTTCTCATTTCTTTAGCTCCGCGTTTTGTGCTGCCCCTTAGCGACCAGAGGGAAGTCTGCAAGAGGCCCCAGCATCTTTCCCTGGACCGAGACACTCCCAAGCCGTCCTCAAATTTGTCCTCGCCCTCCCCGGGGTCGCCGCAATCCCCCCGCTCCCCCCACTCCTACATGAACCCCACAGCCAGCTCCATGGCCAAGAGCAGCCGCTCCTCCTCGCTGGGCGAAGGTCTGCATGCAGGCGTCCCCTTCAGCTTGTCCTCCCTTTCCTCCAAGGCCAGGAGGTCGTTGTCTGGTGATCTGGAGCTAGAGTCGCCTTCTCTGGTCTGTCTGCAGCCCACTGCCACAGTTTTACCAACCCGCATCCCTCAGCCCAAGCAGCCTCTCAGCCCTCGACGCAGCCTCTGCGCCGACAAGACCAGCTTGGCCTGTCCAACAGTGTGTGATGTCACTTCCTGTGCAGGAAGCAAACCAGGTTAAACAACATCAACTTTTTAAATGTATACCTTTGTTTCATTTTCTCTACATTGTCCTTACGTACAGATTCTCCAGAGAGGACGTCAGTGTCGGAGAGGTATGGCTTTTTTTTTTAATCTCATAATTGTATTTTTTTATTTTTATATTATATGCAGTCGTCCCTCACCACATCACATTTTTGAATTTTTTAAAGCATATTCTATAATATTTTTGGTCCTTTATTAAGGATTTTTTAAACATTTGTTTATAGGATTTTTTACTTTACATGCTAAATGTTCTTTTTTTCTCCCCCAAACAAGTTACCTACAAAATTATATATAAAATCTAATAAATTGAAAAATGAATCTCCCAAAAACATGCATTAGTCAAATAAGTACAGGTAAATATTGACAGGAAGCCACAGACAACTGCACTCCTGAGCGTCCCCAACACGGTGCAGCAAACCTTTCAATTACTTTTCTTAAGTTAAGCTTTTTTAAGCATTTTGTTGAAAAACATAAGGTCTTAAACAGTTTTTTATGCTCTAGCTATTCATTTTTTGATTAATAGTTAATGATTCCGACTTCACGGAAATTCATTTATCGTGGCCATGGCCAGAACCAATTAACAGCGATAAACAAGGGACGACTTATTCTTATTCCTAGTTGTTATTTATTTATTGTATATTGAGCAATTACATTTTATTAAAATACTTTATTTAAATAATAATAAATAATAACAAACATATTCATTTCTTTTCAGGTTTATATATTATTTTTTATGATGTTTATTTTTTACATATGTTTATTTTTTTTAATACTTTTTTGATAAATAATGAGTATGAATTGTTATGATGGGAAGGTATTTTCCCAAGCATAATTAGGAATACGTTTTCACATTTGTAATATTAAATTCTTACATAGCACAACAATAATAAATATGAAAACGAAACATTTTATAATGTAAATAAGAATAAAGTTATAATGTTTTATTAAAAATTCATAAGATCCAAAAAGCTAAAATGAGACAAATGTAGTAATTTTTATTGTACAGTTTTTGAAATGAGGAATGTTTATTGTTTCATTCTTGGCTGATATATTCTTGGATATTCTAATATAAATAATACAAATGTGGGAATAATGGTACAATAAGTATTTTTCCACATTTGTCTCTTTAGTAATCGGGATGCAGGGCTTGGACTTGAAGTGCTCCCTCTGGTGGTGGAAAATCTCTGGCCGCCCCCCTCTCACTCCCAGCCAGGTGTTCCTTTTATTCCTAACTGGTCGCTCTCTCGCTCTCCTCTTCCTCTTGGTCGTCATTCTCTCTCGTCACGCTGGCCACCGCTCGCCACCCAGCCCGTGCGTCAGTCAGCGTGCGTGTCTCCCCTGTGTGTGGCGCCGCCAACCTGCGGGCAATGCCACAGGGGTGAGCAGTAGGACTTCTGCATTTACTAACCTTCTTTTTCTTCTTCTTATCTCTATCTGCTTGTTGAGTGCATCGACCTTTCACGTTCGTGTGTGTGTGTGTTCACTTGGCTTGACAACTGTGTGTGTTCACTGCAGGTGAGTTCATCACCTTGGAAACATGCAAGCAGGCTGTTAGGGATCTTCACAGCAGCCTGAGAAGAACCCTCATGCTCTACACGGCGGTCAGTGTTCATTCCATCTTGTACGTTCTAATTCCAGAACTTTTTGTCATTCTCAAAGCTTTGTGGTTCTGTCTGCACAATCAGGTGCTCCAGCGCCATCCGCAGTCAGCATGCGACGGTCGCCAGGAGATGGAGGAGCTCTTATCCAAAGCTCTGTTGTCCGTCAAAGCTGAGGTGGACCCACTGCCTCATTCCACGATGCGCTCGGAAGAAGACGGTGCGAGTTTGGGGTTGAAAGGTGAAGCCTTGGCCCTGCTGGAGCAATACGCCGAACTGCTGCTCAAGTCTGTGGAGAGGAAGCTGGACAACAAGATGTGACCCAGGAGGTAACGTTTGTTTTCATTGCTGAAACTCAAAGACAAAATATTTTCCTTTGAAAAACTTAAAGCCTTATTTTTCTTCCAAAAAAAAAGAGATGCCTTAGCTATTTTTTGTGGGGGGGGTTTATAAGCAGAATTTGCCATTTGAACTTACATCAAAAGAACACTAATGTTGCCAACAAATTAAAACTTTGAATTAAAGTAAAAAAGAACAAGTGATGAAGTTTGAAATGTACTTGTCTCAGTCATTCAGTTAATTGTGTGCATCGAAGTAATATTTATTTATGTACTGTAAGTACTTTGTGTTTGTATGTATTTGTACAAAATGTATTCCAATGGAACATCGTCTTCAAAATAAACAAAACAAACTGAAGCCTAAGTAGCCATGTTTGTTTTCATTTATAGTATGCATTTTTTTAATATAAAAACATGTATTCAATACTTAGATATTCCTTTGTTTTATTGCTGAAGAGATATTAACAATTTTGTTTATTTAGCACAATTCCCTTTAAGAATGTAGACTATTCCTCTCTGGCACCCATCGAGGGCGGACACTTTATTTTCCTCTTCCTTATCTCTCCTGCTTGCTTCTTTGTTTTGTCTTGTCTTAACTTTCTTGTTGCCTCTTTTTGCACTGCTCTCCAAATCTAAACATTGGAATTGGTTAACTGGCCTCTAAACAAACTTGACAAGATCTCGGTTTGGGAGAGTCTGCCTGTCTTGACGTAGCGGTTGTTGCTGGACACATGACGGACTCTTGAGAGGAGAAGGAGTGCCGAGTGCCTGGCGACCCTTTCAGTCGAGGACGTTGAAGGTATCCACCTATTCGGGATTATGACAACAGGACATCTGCTGATTGTAGTAAGCCTTGCTCTGGTGTGTCGACAAATTGGAAGATGCGGTGGACTGTGGACACTCTTGTGATTTTGGATAACATCGGACCGTCTGCCCTGCAGGATATATTTGAGGACCAGAAATAGACAATTAAGAGTAAAAAGCAAATGTTATCGCAAACACAAACATTTTAACTTGGATTGTTTCCTTGGCTTCAAGACTCTCCCGAAGGACAGTGCAGCAAACTTCGTTCCTGCCTCCCATGAACACACACCTGTTGTTGACTTTGGACTGACTGGCGGTTGCGAGAGCACCAATATAGACACGCTGTAGGGTTACACACACACATACAGTACATCCACGAAAAATACATGTCACACACACACATACCCCACCCCCATTGCACGCCTTCCTATGATGGACCAAGCAGCGCCCGTAGTGGCTGGCACCTTCGGGCCGAATCCCCGCCCCCTCACCCCTCATCGCAAGTCTTGAATTGTATGTTGTAATATGTATGTGCTTTGCTATGGAGTTTTTTTCTAACTCCACTGAGATTTTTTTTATACTCATCCACTCCCAGTGTTGACATTTTTCCCACCTTTTAAGGGGCGCCTTGAAGCGACGCATCAGCAGTCCTGTTCTGTAATCATGTACAGTGTTTGTTTGTCTAATCTTGAACAGGTTTGTGATGAAAACAACATTTTGTTGTACTAGTGCAATGACAATTAAGATCCATCCATCCATCCATAAATAAATACAAATGTAGACTTAAATAAATAATAATTTAGACTTTATTTAAATCCTAAAAAAACATCTACCTTGCTGTTATTCCATTGTTTTTATTGCTGAGAGAATCTATAACATGTAATATTTTTATTACTTATTTAATGGAACACTTGCACCAGCTTGACTCATAATACAAGTATCCATCCATCCATCCATTTTCCTCCGCTTATCCGAGGTCGGATCGCAGGGGCAGCAGCCTAAGCAGAGAAGCCCAGACTTCCCTCTCCCCAGCTACTTCTTTCAGCTCCTCCTGGGAGATCCTGAGGCGTTCCCAGGTCAGCCTGGAGACATAGTCTTCCAAACGTGTCCTGGGTCTTCCCCGTGGCCTCCTATCGGTCGGACGTGCCCTAAACACCTCCTTAGGGAGGCGTTTGAGTGGCATCCTGACCAGATGCCCGAACCACCTCATCTGGCTCCTCTCGATGTGGAGGAGCAATGGCTTTACTTTGAGCTCCTCCTGAATGACAGAGCATTTCACCCTATCTCTAAGGGAGAGCCCCGCCACCCAACGGAGGAAACTCATTTCGGCCGCTTGTACCCGTGATCTTGTCCTTTCACTCATTACCCAAAGCTCACGACCATAGGTGAGGATGGGAACGTAGATCGACCCTGCCGAGAGTATAGAGCTGGTCCACAGTTCCACGACCAGGACGAAAACCACACTGTTCCTCCTGAATCCGAGAATCGACTATCCGGCGTAGCCTCCTCTCCAGTAGACCTTACTGGGAAGGCTGAGGAGTGTGATCCTACGATAGTTGGAACACACCCTCCGGTTCGACGATCATTGAACTGCAGCCTAGGGTGTCCTGGTGCCAAGTGCACATATGGACACCCTTATGTTTGAACATAACAAAGCACCACATGGGTTCAGATCCGAGCGGCCATTCTTCCCAATCACGCCTCTCCAGGTTTCACTGTCTTTGCCAACATGAACGCTGAAGTCACCCAGCAGAACAAGGGAATCACCCGGGGGAGCACTCTCCAGTACTCCCTTGAGGTAATCCAAAAAAGGGCGGGTACTCTGAGCTGCTGTTCGGTAAGATCAAACAACAGTCAGGAACCGTTCCCCCACCAGAAGACGGAGGGAAGCTACCCTCTCGTCCACTGGGTTGAACTCCAACGTGCAGGCTTTGAACCGGGGGGGCAACAGCAATTGTCACCCCAGCCCGTCGCCTCTCACTGCGTGCAACGCCAGAGTGGAAGCGAGTCCAGCCTGTGGTTCCAGAGCCCTTGCTGTCCTTTGAAGGGAGTCCAACTAGATATAGCCGAAACTTCTCTCCCCCAGCGAGGTGATGTCGCACGTCCCAAGAGCTAGCTTATGTAGCTGAAGATCGGACCGCCAAGTGCCCTGCTTTTGGCTGCTGCCCAGCTCACACTGCACCCGAGCTCTATGGCCCCTCCTAAGAGTGGCGAGCCCATTGGAGGGGGGACCCACGTTGCCTCTTCGGGCCTGGCTCCAGATGGGGGCCCCTGTGACTCGCTTCCGGGCGAGAGAAATCTGAGTCCTTGTTTTGTCCTCTTCATAAAGGTCTTTGAGCTGCTCTTTGTCTGATCCCTCACCTAGGACCTGTTTGTCTTGGGAGACCCTACCACGAAGCATTGAAGCCCCCTGACAACATAGCTCCTAGAATCATTGGGACACGGAAACTCCTTTACCACAATAAGGTGGCAGCTCAGAAAGGAGATAACATAATATAGATATAGGTAGGAGATAATACAAGTATAAAAGACAACAATTCATGAACAAATAGAGCATTCAACATTCAGTTTGAGGCAGTTTAATAGTTATAATACTAAAAAATATTGTACACAGTAAATGTAGAAAGCACACGCTAAAAACAAAGCTGTGTTTATATTTATAAATAGCAATATTAGTACTTAGTGATTTAATTGTGAAAGGGCTCAGCTCATATTATCATTATTATTCTTATTGAATCCCAATATAAAGAAGAATTCACAATATAGTATTATTATTAATAAAGTAGTTCAAGTTCTGCATGTCTTTAATAATGTGATCACACTTTGTATGTATGGACGATATGATTTGGCGCGTCCTACGGGAGCGTCTCGACGTGAATGAAGGTGAGGACGACGTCGTGCAGGATGTTGATGCGGTTGATCTGGTTGAGCTCTCTGACGCGGTGTCGAAACTCGAACAGCGGAATGTTGTTGACCGCCACGCGGAACGACTCCTGCGTGCACAGGATCTTCATCTGAAAGACACACACACACACACACACTGACTGTCATTTTCTATTGTGTTACATTACATTAAATTGGGATTGTAGTTTAGTTTACTTGGAAGATGCTTAAAGGTGTTGAAGAACAATTGTACAATTTATCACGTCTGAAAAGAAGTAAGAAGAAGCAGATCTTATCCCTTAGTGTATGTGTATTATAACACAGTAGTTAATGACCTTAATGTGTCTGACTTCCTGTTCCTGCCATCTCTCCCTGTGCTTGTTTTGCTGTTTAACTATGTCGTAGGATTGCGCTATATATACAAACTAAATGATACTGTTTACATTTGGCAGACAATAGAGTTTAAATAGTATCGTCATATCGTGAAAATGCATGTTGATTAGAGATGTGATGATGATAAATGCTTTAAAATGTAATATCGGAAATTATCGGTATGTTTTTTTTAAATTATCGGTATTGTTTTATTTTTTATTTTATTTGTATTTATTTTTTTATTAAATCAACATAGAAAACACAAGATACACTTACAATTAGTGCACTAACCCAAAAAAGCTCCTTTCCCATTTACAGTCATTCACACTCATTCACACAAAAGGGTTGTTTCTTTCTGTTATTAATATTTTGGTTCCTACATTATATATCAATATATATCAATACAGTCTGCAAGGGATACAGTCCGTAAGCACACATGATTGTGCGTGCTGCAGGTCCACTAATAGTACTAACCTTTAACAGTTAATTTTACTAATTTTCATTAATTACTAGTTTCTATGTAACTGTTTTTATATTGTTTTACTTTCTTTTTTATTTAAGACAATGTTTTTAATTGATTGAACTTATTTTATTTTATAAAGTTTTCAAAAAAGGACCTTATCTTCACCATACCTGGTTGTCCAAATTAGGCATAATGTGTTAATTCCACGACTGTATATATCGGTATCGGTTGATATCGGTATTGGTTGATATTGGTATCGGTAATTAAAAAGTTGGACAATATCGGAATATCGGATATCGGCAAAAAGACATTATCGGACATCCCTAATGTTGATGAAACATTCTAGCTGTGTTGTGCACCGCTGACAGCGACAAGTAAATGAACACGTCCTCAAGACAATGTAGCATCCAAGCTAGCAATCTGCCGACTAACGTCCCTCCACAGTGCTAAGCCGCTTCTAAGTCAGCAATCCTTGCCTCTACGGCGGAAAATAAACTGTTTCTTACAAGTTTTCGTTATCACTGGAGGACTAGAGAACAAGGAATTTGCTAAACATGCTACACTACACATCGGAAAGGATACAAAAAAAGCATAACAAACCGCTAAGCTGGAACTTGTGAATAAGGGTGGGCGGATTGATACAAATATCGACAGTAATGATACAAGTATAGTATCAGTATATTGTCAATATGATTAGATTCATATCTTATTATCACAAAGTCTTTTTTGTTGTTGTTTACAAATTCAGAAAATAAGTCCTTGGACCAAGGAGAACTTTTATATAGGAGGGAGGAAAAACTCCAAAATATTTAAATCAGATTATAATTGTGATAAAAAATGTTGAACATTTTAAGTATCAGCATTGGTACGACCAATACACCCCTGTGACTACTTGGTATTGGATCAATACACACATTTGTAGTATTGCCCAAAACTAATGTAAAGTATTCACACAACAGAAGAATTATTACATTTGAACAAAAGTGTCGATAGAAACATGTTACAACAGAAAGTAATAATAATAATGGATTAGATTTATATAGCACCTTTCTATAGACTAGACTCAGAGTAGCCAGATATTAACTGTAAATTCCCAAGGAAAAATAATATTAGTTTTAAGAACATACTACAAAAGAAATGGTTGCAATATGTTACTGCATATGTCAGCAGCTAAATTGGGAGCCTTTGAAACCTGTTTTGAAATGGTTCTCTTTTCTCCTACATACCAAATTAAATATAGATTTTAGGCCAAATGGCCCCTCTACTATGTTGCAAAAAGACAACGTCTGCAGCGCCACAATAAATTGTTGCTCACAAGTTCTGCTGGGCAACAATTGACTAATGAGTCCCACCATCTATTTGTTTATCTTTGTTGTTGTAAGCGGGTATTGTAGAGCTTTTTGAGCAACAACACGAGACCGCGACTGACCTCCAGGAGCCTCCCTGCAGCACAGCACTTCCCTGATCTAGGACCAGCTGTCCCAAACGTCTTTCCAACACTTTCCACCTTTTCAGCCAAACGTTAGCCTGACATTAAAACCGTGGAGTCAGTCAAAGGTCGTGAAGGTAGCATCAATAAACACTCCCGGGATGCGTGGTGTTCATTTCAACACTTCCTGTGTGACCTCGTCATGCTCACCTCAAAGGGGCTCCCCAGGGCGAAGGGGAAAGGTCCCTTCAAGTCTCGCTCTTCGGACCCCCAGCGCTCGCCCACTTTGTGGTTGCGCACCAGCACCTGTTTGCCGCCCTCACTGAAGCGAGGGTTGATGTGGAAGGCGATGTCGTTTCCTCTCAGGAAGTTCACCGTGAACCTGCAAGAAGAAACAACTGTGTTCTCTGACGGCAGCCGTCCAAAGTAAGCTGGATGACTTACATCTTAGCGTTTGGTTTCACTTGGCCCAGGAGGGTCATCATCATCTTGTCATACACTCCTCTGGACAGGTTCAGGTTGTAGGGAACGCTCTAAACATCCATAAACATTAACTTTGATACGAACATAGATCCTGTTTTTATGCTGTACTCACCAGCGGTCCAGATGTGGGCGGAAGCCAGTGTTGGGGCACCAAGGAAGGGTTCTGACCGGGCCATCCTGACTGTCCTGGGTTGTAAGGCCAACCTGGGTGGGCGGCCCAACCTGGCATATTTGGATGTAGGTTTGGAACAGGAGCAGGTGCAGGGACAGAAACAGGGGCTGGTGCTGGTGGTACAGGAACAGGAGATACAGCTGGAACCTGGTAGGGTACCAGGGGTTGAACAGGAGCCGGTGGCTGGAGAGGCTGGTACTGGGTGCCTGGCCAACAAGGCTGGCAGTTAGGATTCAAAGATGGCACCATGGTCTGAGCAGGAGCCGGGATCATGTTTGTAGTTGGGGAAGGGGAGGGTGTTACGGTCTGAGGCGGGATTGGAACAGGGGTGACTCCAGAGACTGGTAATGGTTGAGTTCCAAGCCAGCAGGGAGTGTTAGGCTGGCCGGTCCAGCATGGAGCCGGCTGAGGAGGAAAGGCGGGTTGGGCAACCTGGGCGGCTTGTCCGGGCCATGAAGGGAATGTGGTCCCAGAAACCTGAGCAGGCCACAAGGCGCCAGTCTGTGGGGCAGAACCAGGCGGGCAGCTGCCACACAGAACATCAGCATGCTGAGAGGTCGGGGAGGGCAGAGGGTCGGGGTCGACGATGGAGATACGAGGGAGGGAGAGGGTTGATAGGATGGACGACAACAACTTGCAGGTTCAACATCCACACAAGCAACCATTTCAACATTCTGATTTAGACCACTGTTCTTACCTGTGCTGCCATCTGATATTGTGAGGGGTTACTTACGTCCATGATGCCTGGAACACAAGACCACATTACTTCATCGCAACAGGCACAATAACACACCTTCAATGAATAGAAAAACAACCGCCTGCCGACCAAGATGCGTATGTTAGCTTTGTTCCGCACTTCAAATTGAAATTTGTTTTGTGCCCCCCCACCCTGTTTCTTCATGAGGATTATGAGTCATTCTTCATCTAAATGGGAATATATGAACATCCTAGCAGTCGCCATCCTAATGACAGCAGACCTTGCACAGTAAGTGATGTTTTATTATGTTGTGATGCGTTTTTTAAATTGATGTGCGGCGTATGCTTAAAATGATCAAAATATGTAAATATTAAATGTTATTATAAAAGTGACAGTTACTATATTACATATATACTTACATCATGTATATAAAACCTTGATGGAGGTGTTTGGATGTTTTTAGGCACTCTATAGGCAGAATAAAGCGTCTCCCTTATGCTCCATTGTAAGCAGACTTTTGATCGCATTTATTTAATATTTAGGATGCATTAAAAAAAAATACATCCGTCGTCATGATCATCATAATGAACGTGAAGGTTAGGCAAAATTCTATAAAAAAGTGACGTTTCCCTTTAAGATTGAATTTGTTCTCTTGCTGCTGTTTTGCATCTCTATTTAGTACGTCTAAAAATGATGTGCAAACTGGCAATCGTGCAGAAATGGCAGTGAGAAAGAACACTGGAGCTCCTAATTATGTATGCTTGTCAACATACACTGTATATGTTTTGTTAAAATAAAAAAATAAAAAATAAACATATCATCTATACAGCAATATCATTTTAGAATTTCATAGCTGCTGGATGACTTAAGGAGTCTGATGAAAATATATTCAATTGATGCGTTTAGGTGTCTGCTGGTAGATTTTTTAATGACATTTGTTTTTTTCATATAAAAGATATATTATTAACATATGTCCTACATGGAAAAAACTTACTGCAAAATTGGTACATTTCTGCTGCATGTTTAAAAACATAGCAAAACGCCACAGGTTGGGAGGTGCATAATAACATTAATGTTCAGTAAATGAGTTTCGCCATGGTGAAAGATTCGTAAATGTCTATGCTGATTGTTGTTTTCATGTCTGGCTAAGCATTTTACTGGAGCAGCGCTCCAATTTTGTTGGATTATTAATGTATGGACAATAAAGGTATTGTATTCTATTCTAATACACGCAAAACCTCATTTAAATAAGGCGGTTTGCACCTGTTATCAATTGTACACGCCGTATTAGAACATGTCTCTGAATGTTCTCATTCATCCAGGTCTTTGTATTCTCAGCTGCAACTGCTGTGTTCACTTTGTCTTAGAAGACGTTTTGACTCTCATCCGAGTAGTCTTCATCGGTTCATGATCATAGACCTAGACTGGTCATCGCTTGGACTTAGACTGGTAGGGATGATGTTCGAAACCGGTTCTCCCGGTTGTTCGATAAGAAAAGAACCGTTCGATAAGAAAAGAACCGATTTCATGGACTTGAATCCCTTTTTGAGAACTGGTTCCCGTTATCGAGGCCACTATAGTAAAGAAAAAGAGTTGGTTCTTTATTTGAATCCCTGGGAACAAATCCCGTCCCACAGGAAATGCCCTGTGGCACGTCCCAGGAAATGACATAGCTCAGTCATTAGGCGGCAATACAGAAGCAGCAACAACAATGGACCGGAAAAAACGCCTCAAGGCATGGCTTCATTTTACAAAAAAATACGACGAGGAAACGGCTATCTGCAATTATTGCCAGGCTTCGCTCTCATGTAAGGGGGGAAGTACAACAAGCATGATGAAACATGTTCAGGCCGTACATAACCTGAAGGTTGGAGAAAGGTGTCGTGGAGAAGCATAATTCTTCTTTGTACTTTGTAAGCACTATTAATTTGAACAACCTCTTAAAGTGGATCATATCAGTACAATGTTTAACTTCATTACTTAATCCATTCCACCATTTAATTCCACATATTAATGCTTAAGACTTAATAACAGACACCCTAGTCTTCAGATTCAGCTAATTTCCCCCCTAATTCTATGCTGTGTCTGTCCCTCATTTTCCTTCCAGGACAAGGACGTTCAGTCATTCCTGGAGGAGGCCACACTGATGGACCCCAGAAGGATGTTCCAATAGCAGCAGAAGTGCACTTTTTGGAGAGATGTATTATTTTCAGTTTCGTGCCCAAGGGACTGATTTTATTTAACACTATATTATTATTTATACACCTATAGGGATCACAGAGACAGGTTGTTTTTGTGTTACTGTATATATTTGTTTTTCTGAAAAATCCCACTTAATATACTTTGGGTAACAACAGTCAATATTTATTTATTTTATTTTATTTCTTTAGGGGTGTAACAACAGTCAATATTTATTTATTTATTTTATTTTATTTTATTTTTTTCTTCTAAGATAAAAGTGAGCTTTTGTTAAACCAAATATTGTGTGTTTTTTTCCATATACAACAACCTATCTGGATTCGATAAGAGAATCGATAAGGAATCGGTTCGATAAGAGGATTCGATAATGGGCTTGAACTCGATAATTTCTTATCAAACATCATCCCTATAGACTGGTCAAATCTAGTATAGCAGCTGCTGCCAAAACCGCTGCCAGATTAGTAGGGGTGTCGATTGATTTTCAGATTAATCATGATTCTTATTTTTAGCGATTCTGAATCGATAAAAAAAAAATCCAAAATATATATATTTTTTCCAGTCTGTCCTGTTCAGCCACTCAGGCAAATCATATTGTTGATGTAGATTGCTCATATCTGCTGTACAGATGTACTTTATAAAGAGAAGTGTTGGATACTTCTCTCGTTGCCTTACTTGTATTTGATTTTAATAAATGTTTGGGTAGAATTTTATTAAACAAAACCAGTTTTCTTTTAAGTAATTATGGAAATGTATCACAGCTGTTTATCTATTTTATGGAGGAATGTAGTTAATTATAGAAGTGGCACCCAATGGTATTAAAAAGTATGGATTTTGAATCGATAATCATTTTGAATTGAGAATCAATTCTGAATCAAACCGTGTGACGATTCACAGCCCAATAGACGAGATCTGACCAATCTAAGTCTAAGACTAGATCTGACCAATCTAAGTCTAAGACTAGATCCTAACAATCTAAGTCTAAGACTAGATCTGACCAATCTAAGTCTAAGACTAGATCCTACCAATCTAAGTCTAAGACTAGATACTACCAATCTAAGTCTAAGACTAGATCTGACAAATCTAAGTCTAAGACTAGATTCTACCAATCTAAGTCTAAGTCTAGATCTGAACAATCTAAGTCTAAGACTAGATCCAACCAATCTAAGTCGAAGACTAGATCTGACCAATCTAAGTCTAAGACTAGATTCTACCAATATAAGTCTAAGACTAGTGTGACCAATCTAAGTCGAAGACTAGATCTGACCAATCTAAGTCTAAGACTAGATTCTACCAATATAAGTCTAAGACTAGTGTGACCAATCTAAATCTAGGACTACATCTGACCAATCTAAGTCTAAGACTAGATCTGACCAATCTAAGTCTAAGACTAGATCTGACCAATCTAAGTCTAAGACTAGATCCTACCAATCTAAGTCTAAGACTAGATATGACCAATCTAAGTCTAAGACTAGATATGACCAATCTAAGTCTAAGACTAGATCCTACCAATCTAAGTCTAGGACTAGATGTGACCAATCTAAGTCTAAGACTAGATTCTACCAATCTAAGTCTAAGAGTAGATCTGACCAATCTAAGTCTAAGACTAGTTCCAACCAATCTAAGTCTAAGACTAGATATGACCAATCTAAGTCTAAGACTAGATTCTACGAATCTAAGTCTAACACTAGATGTGACCAATGTAAATCTAGGACTAGATCTGATCAATCTAAGTCTAAGACTTTATCTGACCAATCTAAGTCTAAGACTAGATCTGACCAATCTAAGTCTAAGACTAGATCCTACCAATCTAAGTCTAAGACTAGATTTGACCAATCTAAGTCTAAGACTAGATATGACCAATCTAAGTCTAAGACTAGATCATACCAATCTTAGTCTAAGACTAGATCTGACCAATCTAAGTCTAAGACTAGATTCTACCAATCTAAGTCTAAGACTAGATCTGACCAATCTAAGTCTAAGACTAGATCCAACCAATCTAAGTCTAAGACTATATCTGACCAATCTAAGTCTAAGACTAGATCCTACCAATCTAAGTCTAAGACTAGATATGACCAATCTAAGTCTAAGACTAGATCCAACCAATCTAAGTCTAAGACTATATCTGACCAATCTAAGTCTAAGACTAGATCCTACCAATCTAAGTCTAAGACTAGATATGACCAATCTAAGTCTAAGACTAGATATGACCAATCTAAGTCTAAGACTGGATCCTACCAATCTAAGTCTAAGACTAGATCTGACCAATCTAAGTCTAAAACTAGATTCTACCAATCTAGGTCCAAGACCAGATCTGACTAATCTAAGTCTAAGACTAGATCCAACCAATCTAAGTCTAAGACTAGATCTGACCAATCTAAGTCTAAAACTAGATTCTACCAATCTAAGTCTAAGACTAGATGTGACCAATCTAAGTCTAAGACTAGATCTGACCAATCTAAGTCTAAGACTATATCTGACCAATCTAAGTCTAAAACTAGATTCTACCAATCTAAGTCTAAGACTAGATGTGACCAATCTAAGTCTAAGACTAGATCTGACCAATCTAAGTCTAAGACTATATCTGACCAATCTAAGTCTAAGACTAGATCCAACCAATCTAAGTCTAAGACTAGATCTGACCAATCTAAGTCTAAAACTAGATTCTACCAATCTAAGTCTAAGACTAGATGTGACCAATCTAAGTCTAAGACTAGATCTGACCAATCTAAGTCTAAGACTATATCTGACCAATCTAAGTCCAAGACTAGATCCTACCAATCTAAGTCTAAGACTGGATCCAACCAATCTAAGTCTAAGACTAGATCTAACCAATCTAAGTCTAAAACTAGATTCTACCAATCTAAGTCTAAGACTAGATGTGACCAATCTAAGTCTAAAACTAGATCTGACCTACCTAAGTGTAAGACTAAGTCTATGAGCATGAAGTGATGAAGCCTACTCAAATGAGAAGCGAAACCACACAGTGCAGTATTAGTAGATAACCTGCAACACGCCCACTAATAGTACACATATTTATTTAGATCAGGCTCCAGTTCCTCTAAAAGTTGTCCTCACCAGTCACAAACGTACTTCTGTAGAATAAGTTGTCTTCAATACTCGGTGCGTGTTAAAGTCTCCAGACTCTCTTGGGTGTTCGTGAAAAATGGTCCGTTAAGTTTATTAATGGAAGACTGTGCATGGTGACTCTCATTGAATGACGAGCACAGGAATGACAAAGTGAGTCACTCATGCAGGAGACAACACAACCGCTCATTGAGTGTGAGGATGTTGCTGACTCGTGTGTGAAGACAACAACTACACACGTGTGTCATGACCTCAGCATTACTTCATGACTTGCTCCTGTGACTGCAGATTGAATTAGTTCCTCAAAATGTACACCCTTATGCAACCAACCATCAGGTAACACACACACACACACACACACACACACACACACACACACACACACACACACACACACACACACTCATTCTCTGGACACCTCATTAGTTTAAAAAAATCTGCCTTTACCAAAACAACACTTGATTTTGACATTTAGTTTGGTTTGCTGTCATCATTTTTACATTCTATTTGTACTACGGGATCACAATTTATTCTGCGTTTTGTTTGTTCTATACAATTAACCTATGCTATTTACAACCTATAGCCTATTCCATCTGAAATATTATGTACTTGTCATCGTCCTTATGGTACTCATTGTTAAAGTCCCAATGATTGTCACACACACACTAGGTGTTGTTCACCCCCTGGGAGGTGAGGGGAGCAGTGAGCAGCACCGTGCGCTGTGCTCGGGAATCATTTGGTGATTTAACCCCCAATTCCAACCCTTGATGCTGAGTGCCAAGCAGGGAGGCAATGGGTCCCATTTTTTTTGTAGTCTTTGGTATGACTCGACCGGGATTTGAACTCACTACCTCCCAGTCTCAGGGCGGAAACTCTAACCACTAGGCCACTGAGCTACATTAGGCTACATCTGGGACCTTGGATAGTACATGTCATGCCATATACATAAAACAATAAGGTTCCTTGAATTTTTTAAATATTAAAAGTATGAATTTTGTTATTGCGGTTGTAGTTTGCAATGGTGTAGCACTACACTACATCATGCTGAAAGGTGTTTCTAATATTCTGACCCAGCTGAATACATAAAATATAGTAAATGTGAAATAGGTGTTTATATAAATATTACAAACAGCTTTTCATATAATGCAGTGCTGTTGTATGCTAGTCATTAACAATATGTAGAGAATGCATTTCAAAGGCTCAATTTTGTATAGGATGTAAATAGATTGTCCAAGTGTACTAAATGAAATTGTGTATTTCCTTAAGTGAAAGTGTATGTATGAATATTTTCTCTGTCATTTGTCATATGATGCACTATTGTATTTTATTTATGCACATATATATTTTTAATCCACCACTGTAGTGATTTACATGGCAATAATTGTAAAAAGTAAAAAATAAAAATACAACAAACTAATAGTTTGCTAAGATTGATGAAAATTAATAAAAAGTCATGTTTAGTATACAAAAGAAGAAAGAAATTAAATAGAAAATAAAATAATTCAATGTGGTAAAAAAAAAGGGTTACCTGTGGTGTTGCTGTTGCTTGCAGGCTGCAATGTTGTTGTCCAATGAGTCTGTATGCAGCCAATGAAATGAGCTTTTATAGGCCAACAACATCCTCGCTGATTGGCCCTGCCTATTTTCATCACTGTCACACATTGATGCACACACATGAACATTTCACACGATTTTGCTTGCTCATCTAAAGATATTTACATCGCTAAAGAGGGCTAGGAAACATCAGCAAGCACTTTGTTGTTTCTCTTTAGTGCCGTCAAAAGATTAATTTCTAAAATCTGATGAAATACACTTTTGATTAATTTAAATTAATCAAAGTAAATTACTTGCCTGTATCATTTTAATCAGCTTTTTAAAAAAAAAAAAAATTATTATATGTTATTATAATTGTTATACCTACGTGCAATTTTAGTGTCAGAATGTCATACAGAAACATTTTTAAAATGTTTTGAATGCACGTCATTTATTTGCTCAAATCTTTAGCTATAGTTGCATGTGCTAACTTTGACAGCCCTACTTTTTAGAAATGTATTTAAGTAATCTAATCATTTGTATTTATTTTCATATATTTAAAAAAATAAAAATAAAAATAGATTTAATTGACTATAATATTTTTGTGTTTTTATGTAATGTCATATATTTTTTATTTATTACGATTTTTATTAATATTCATTCATAATTATTTTAGATTAAATTAAATGTATTGAGTTTTGTTGTTGTTGTTTTTTTGTAATGAAAAACCTGCCATTACGTGAACGTATACTCAGCCAGACAACTGATTGTTTTAAATTTATGTTATTATTATTATTATTATTTTATAATGTATTTACTTCAATTAAACATAACCGGTAATCATTTTTATTATTATTTATTATCATTTTAAGCTCATTGAAAACATTTGAGCCAATTTAGTTTTTTTTAAAGTCATCATTTTTAGTACATTTTTTTAACCTTTCTAATTTCCAAAAATGACCTTATTTTATTTACATTTTCCTGTGCTAATATAAGCTGCGGAGTCGTATTGGTTCCCTCTCAAGAGTCACAAAGTTTAGGTTTCCGTGACAACAACCAAGCTAACAAAATGTGAAATAGGGAAAACTCACTGACAGGAGACAATAATGTGTTGTACTTATTTTCTATGGCAACCACTCAACAAATACCCCTCAATTAAAGGCTTTAACAATCTGTTGTCCACTCCTGGTTATTAGATTAGCTAAAAAATGCAAGAAGAATGCTGAGAATGAATAAATCTGTCTGTATATATTTACAGCTGCTTGGAGACACAATCCTTGTCAGGAACAACATGTTACATTATTTAGCAGCTATTGATTGTAAATGAGGGCGACTAAAAAAGGCAGCCAGTGTGTTTATAGGCTTTATTTTGGTCATTTTACTGAATTTCCTCATACAACTGCTGTGGAATCAGTCAGCTGTATGCAATAGGGCTATTTGTACTAATTATTTCCATATTAAAATTACATTGTTTCTCCTCAACTGTAAACACCAGCTTTACAGATGCCACTTCTAACTAAGTGTAATTACATACAACATTTTAAATGCTCATTTCTTTGAGGCATGATGTCTCTATAAATCTTTGTTATTTAATAAAATCACATATTTTTTAACGAATAAAAACAGCAGGAGGTTTTCAGTTTTCAAATCTTGCCACGTAATATTTAAATGTTAAGATGAGGAAACTGTATTTTTAATTTTTTTTTTTAATTTTATAAACCTTTATTTATAATATGCAACATTTACATACAATCAAGAAATAATAATAATCAAAACAAGTACAGAAACAGTACAAAACAGCGCCAGGGGGTTGTAAACTCAATAAAGTAACTAAAATAGAATGTAATATATATATATATATGTGTAACAAAATGTAAAGCCATAGGCTCACACAAGTTCCGTAAATAATCCAAATTTGGAGCACAGCATCATAGTTTTCACAGCTTTTTGGTTGTTAAAGGTAGAAAGCGTTTTAAAGTAGAGTTCTACCTCTTTTTTAAAGGCACAAAAAACAGGTCGCGTATTGACAAACTTACATTTATGAATACAAAACTTAGCCAATAGTATAATGAGGTTGCAAAGGTAAAAGTTAAATTTTTTTGCCGTACAGTATAAATCCAAATAGCACATTTTTAAAACACAGCACACATTTGTCATGAATATTGTCGAGGAAATTGTATTTTGCGTGACTTTTTTTTCATTTACGGCCTCGGCTAGGTTATAAAAAGCCCACTGGTCTAACCCGTTCGTTCCCACAATGCACCGCTAGATGGCGACGTCCGAAAGAAGTCATGATGGCGTTGATTGTATGTCGCTCAACACTTTTGTCATTTTTAGCACCTATTAATCCCCCATATTTTCTTAAAACGGTGACTTCTACGTGGATCATTTTAGATCAACCAAACTGCTATATTTGGGCGTTTTAAGCTCTTCTTCCTATCCTGTAAATGCTAATTGGCAATGGTAGTGTAGTTAGCGCCCCTAATGTAATTGTAATGGCGTTAGCTTCCTGGTGTTAGCCGCTATCATGTAACCCCTTTAATGACAACATTAATGCGTCCAAGCAGAGAGAGTAACCTGCTTAGGCGGGAAGTCGGTGTGCTTTTTCCAGTGATCAACTTCATGCGGTAAGTGCGTCGGAGCTGAATACACCGGCTCCAAACAGGTGCTCCAATTCGCCCCGGCGCTTCTCCGCCCCTCTCGGCCGCTCATTTGCTCCGTCGCGCGGCCCGGATGTGGCGCACAGGAGCGCTGCCTGACAGACCAACATGGCGCTGGCTCTCGCCTAGCGTTGCCCGCCGTTATAACCCCAATAATCATCGTTACATGAGAGGAGCAGGAGCAACGGGACATGTGAGCTCTTCGATCCAGACGAGCGGGTGAGTGTATCATTTATTTTATTCAATTCTGACCGATTGTGGCCGAGCTCCGGCTGCTGCTACTGGTGGTAGATGGTGGAAGGAGGAGGGGGGTAAAGGGACCTTCGCCGCCGGGAAAGTCGACCCGCTGGTCGCCTTAATGTGCTGATTTGTGTCCGAACTCCAGCTCTGCAAGGGTTGTAACGATGCCGCTATACCGAAAGGAGCTGTCATTTTAGCCAAGCTGTGTTGATGTTGTCATGGCTGTCAGGCTCGCTGTACATCGGCCGCTGTCCTTGGTGTTGAAGCTGGCGTGCATCACACCCATTCCGGATGTTTTTGCACCATTTGTGGTAACATGCATGCCTTGCTATCACGGTAGCTGCTTATCATCGAATTAATTGCACATATTCTCTGTGTAGTTTGTTTTTGTGTGTTTGTAGCTTCATTTGAGCTTTTTTTGCTCTGATTTTTCCACCTGTGTCATGGCCACATCCCTAATATTGCATCTTAACAGAATGCGAAGAAGACATGTATGCATTTATGTTAACACACCTTCCAGCTCAGTGGCCTTGTGGACCAGCTCAGTGAGACTGAGAGGTTCTGAGTTCAAACCCCCGGCCGAGTCATACCAAAGACTACAAAAAAATTGGACCTATTGCGTCCCTGCTTGGCACTCAACTTCAAGAGTATAGGAATTGGGGGTTAAATCACCAAAATAAATCCCGAGCGTGGCACACGCTGCTGCTTACTGCTGCTTACTGCTGCTCACTGCTGCTCACTGCTGCTCACTGCTGCTCACTGCTGCTCACTGCTGCTCACTGCTGCTCACTGCTCCCCTCACCTCCCAGGAGGTGAACATGATTATGGGTCAAATGCAGAGGACACCATTTGTGTGTGTGTGTGACAATTGTTGGGACTTTAACTTTTTGGACTTTATCCATCCATCCACATATGCATCCATTTCTATAGCCTCATTAGGGTCACAAGTGGAGCTGGAGTCCAGCTGACTTTTGGGCTAGAGGTGGGGTACACTATGCAGGGCACACATCACCCTCACATATACAGTGCGCTGAGAAACCAGACACAAGCACACACCAGGAGAACATGAGGACTTGAACCCTCGCTTTTCAGATTGTGAGGCAGACATGCTAACCGGAAGACCCCACTGTGCCGTTGTGTTTATATGTGTGGCTGTAATGTAGGCCAGTAGGTAAACAAAGGACAGGGACAGATGGCTCATTTTCAAGTTCACCCTGGCTTTCTTTGGGATTAGAATGTGTGGACGAAAATTAAAAGTAGTGGGCCGGGCCCTATTCAGCTGGGGTTCCCCTCCTAAGATCGTAATCGTCTTGCGCAGCACAACCACCGGCACTAACGGCGGTGATAAATGTTGGGAAAACACTCACCTGTATTATGTTAGTGTATCCAGGTTGCAAATACTTTATTTCCCCGTATAATCACCTTATAGACTTAACTGCAAAGGGTACCGAACATTTATTTTAGGACAGGGTCTCAAACTTAATTTACCTGGGGGATGCTGGAGGTGAAATCGGGGTGAGGCTGAGTTGCACAAAACATTAATTTCAGAATCACATTTTAACCACATAGCTAATGTCCCTGACTTATTTTGTAGGCCTTAAGTCTTACACTTAGAGAGACTTAGACTTCCTTTTATTGTCATTCAAATTTGAACTTTACAGTACAGATAAGAATTACATTTTGTTGCATTAGCTTGTTGTAGTACTGGATAAAAGAGCAATAGGGTGCAGATATAAATAGATTTACTGTACAAATAAATATATTGCACTTTTGCATATGTATCCACATTTATGGATGTGTGTTATATTGTCTTTATATACCAGCGAGTTAACCCGTTTTTGGGGAGAATTGAGGGGATTATTATGATGCGTTCAAGAGTCTTATAGCCTGAGGGAAGAAGCTGTTACAGAACCTGGAGGTTCTGCTACAGAGGCTGCGGAACCTCTTTCTAGAGTCCAGCAGTGAAAACAGTCCTTGGTGGGGGTGGGAGGAGTCATTTTACATGTCAAATTACATGTAAACATTTTATATTTTGAAGCTTTTGAGATGGTCAGAAACATCCTGCTTGCTTAATGGAAGTTGCTCCTTGTATTGGGCAATGTGTTTATTGTACTGTAATAATACAGCAAATTCACTGTCAGTTTCCCAGTGTTGACTTTAAGTAGAAAGCCACAAAATATTAGCAAGTTTGAGCCCTCTGATTTAGAGTAATGCCGCTGTGCTATATTTGTACAAATATCTTTGCAATGTATAAAAATCCCATATATTTGTATTATTATATGTATGAGGGTAGAGAACAAACAAACCCTCTATTTATTAATTTGTGATTAATTGTTGTTTGGCGACGAGCGTCTGCTACGATTTGAGCAAATACGTTCCAATTTGTTTTGTTGGTTTTATAGCATTATGGATGCTTTATTTTGTACAAGCAATCCAAATGTCTACATTTTAGGTCAGTCATGAAGGCTGCCGCATTGTTTTATTGTCATAATATCCAGGGACATGACACCCAAAGAAACAGTGCAAACCAATCTAAGAGACTTTAGCACCATGTTTGTTTGTCAATGTTTTATTAAAGAAAAAGTGTAAACTGGTGAAAATTACAATACACACTTAGTTTTTACTTGAGCTTGTTGATTTAAATGTCATTGGCCTTGTCTAATAAGCATATTGATGGCAGCCTGTCCCCGCCCACCTCTTCCCATTGAACATAAATCCTGCAGGGGCATATGGTGCCATTTAATCAACATAACATCGTACTCCTCGTTAAACCTTGTAATCTACACGCCTGCTCCACCAGCGCTCGCTAATGAATGCTAATGTGTTGCACAAAGCATCATATTTTGTTGTTGTGCACTGTAACATGTCATAAACACAAAATTATCCTCGATTTGTCCTCTACTAAAAAATATTGAAATATGTTAGTGCATGTGCCTCACAATACGAAGGTCCTGAGTAGTCCTGAGTTCAATCCCGGGCTCAGGATCTTTCTGTGTGGAGTTTGCATGTTCTCCCCGTGACTGCGCGGGTTCCCTCCGGGTACTCCGGCTTCCTCCCACCTCCAAAGACATGCACCTGGGGATAGGTTGATTGGCAACACTAAATGGTCCCTAGTGCGTGAATGTGAGTGTGAATGTTGTCTGTCTATCTGTGTTGGCCTTGCGATGAGGTGGCGACTTGTCCAGGGTGTACCCCACCTTCCGCCCGAATGCAGCTGAGATAGGCTCCAGCACCCCCCGCGACCCCAAAAGGGACAAGCGGTAGAAACTGGATGGATGGATGTTTCAAATTCTAATAGTGCTGAGTTCATGTGTGTGCATGTACACTAGCGTGCAAGTTCTTGGCACAAGAGCTTTACATAATGATCAAAGCTTGAGGGGTGACAGCCTACTGGAGTAGTAATAATAATATGGATAATAACTTTTCACATTCTGCCACACATGCAGGTCTTTTTATCTTTTTGGATGCTTAGCATTAATCTATTTTTGTTCCCTACAGCCATCATTGCTCACCAATTACATAAGAGCCCCGTGGAGTCATACGTTGAATCATTTGACCCGAAGGATGATGTTGTAACATCATTGGTAGCGGTGCCACGTCCTCAAAATTCAGAGTTTACTTCACGTGCTATCAGCGTACGTCGCCATCTTTGTTTGTCACTTGCAATTGAATACAATCTGTGTTTGAACAGGACCCGCCTTGCACTGTTAAATCAAGCCTGGGGAAAGGGAGCAAATTGCGTGATGGGGTGCAGGGAGGCTTTGGAGGATGAGAGAAGGCTGAGGATGAAGGTGAGCTAGACGTGCGAAGAATAAGAGCACAGGTGACCATGAAGAGGTGGACGATGAGATTTAAGTTGAAGCGAGGAATAAAGGGAAATATACTCTAGATAATAGCGTAAAAGGATGGATCATGTGTTTGACAATAAAGGTTAAACAAAAAGATAAAATTCATCAACTTGTTTTTTTTCCAACTATTCGTAAGTGCTATGAGCTGGATTGAGGCTTCCTTGAGGGTACAGGTGGACCGTGCAAAATAACAACTGTTGTTGACCCAACAGCCACTTTTAATTCTTAAAGCTTGGCTAATCCACCTGAGATCAAGACTCTCAGACGGCCAGGATTTTACTTGACAAGGCAAGACTGCGACCAATTAGCGGCATGTCTGAAACCAGCTTTCTGTTTAAATGCTGTACTTTAGGAGGATGGTGTATATGCAGTTCATCATTATACAGGCGAAATTCAATATATTTATCAATTTAGAAATAAGTCTGAGACATCCCACAATAATGTATTGGAAGTGTGTTGTCCAAAATCTAGCCTTGATGCTGTAATTTTGACAGGTTAAAAGTGTTTTTGTCAGTCCTGCTGGGAACATACATAATTATGTGTATCTGTATGCTTTAATGCTATTGAGCTGTGTTTGTCCACGCCTCCATGTTGCCGAAAAAGTGTGTGTCTCTAAGAAATGCTAATGTTTACTTATCCCCTTTTTACATATGCACTGTAACTCAGCTCTTGATCAAAGTAACAGATGTCATATATCACATACAACAACGTAACATTACTATTGGGACAGGCGGAATTAATTGAACATTAGCAGCACTAGCTAGCATAACTATGTTAGCTACAGTGCTATATTTTACCAGCAACATAGTACTAGGTTAGTCTATTAGCTGAAGAAAAACTAAATGATCAACTGGTAGTATCAGGCTGCATTTTAAGATGTGTAGCAAAGTCTGCTTTTTAAAAAACTAAACTGTCCTTCATTAGTCAAGGTATGCGTATAACCGGGGTGGGTTTATATACACTGAACCAAAATATAAATGCGAACACTTGTTTTTGCTCCCATTTTTCATGAATTGAACTCAAAGATCTAAAACTTTAACTATATACACAAAAGACCTATTCCTCTCAAGTATTGTTCACAAATCTGTCTAAATCTGTGTTAGTGAGCATTAATAAAAGGCCACTCTGAAATGTAGAGTTTTATCACACAACACAACGCCACAGATATCGCAAGTTTTGAGGGAGCGTGCAGTTGGTATGCAGACTGCAGGAACGTCCACGAGAGCTGTTGCCCATGAATTGTATGTTCATTTCTCTACCATAAGCCGTCTCCAAAGGTGTTTCAGAGAATTTGGCATTAAATACAACCAGCCTCACAACCACAGAACACGGGTAACCACACCATCACAGGATCTCCATATCCAGCAAGTCCACTTCCTAATTTTTCTGAGACCAGCCACCCGGACAGCTGCTGCAACAATTGATTTGCATAACCAAATAATTTCTGCACAAACTGTAAGAAACCGTTGAAGGGAAGCTCATTTGCATGCTCGTTGTCCTTATCGTGGTCTCGACCTGACTGCAGTTCGTCATCATAACCGACTTGAGTGGGCAAATGCTCACATTCGATGGCGTCTGGCTCATTGGAGAGGTGTTCTCTTCATGCATGAATCCCGGTTTTCACTGTTCAGGGCAGATGGCAGACAGCGTGTGTGGCGTTTTGTGGGACAGTGGTTTGCTGATGTCAACGTTGTGAATTGAGTTGCCCATGGTGGGGGTGGGGTTATGGTATGGGCAGGCGTATGTTATGGACAACGAACGCAAGTGCATTTTTATGATGGCATTTTGAATGCACAGAGATACCGTGACAAGATCCTGAGGCCCATTGTTGTGCCATTCACCCGAGACCATCACCTCATGTTGCAACATGACAATGCACCACCCCATGTTGCAATGATCTGTAAAGAATTACTGGAAGCTGAAAACATTTTTGCATGGCCAGCATACTCACCGGTTTTTGCATGGCCAGCATACTCACCGGACATGTCACCCATTGAGCATGTTTGGGATGCTGTGGATCGGCATATACGAGAGCGTGTTCCAGTTCCTTCCAATATCCAACAACTTCGCACAGACATTGAAGAGTGGACCAACATTCCACAGGCCACAATCAACAACCTGATCAACTCTATGCGAAGGAGATATGTTTCACTGCGTGAGGCAAATGGTGGTCACACCAGATACTGACTGCTTTTCTGACCAAAACTGCACATTTCAGAGTGGCCTTTTATTGTGGGCAGCCTAAGGCACACCTGTGCAATATTCATGCTGTTTAATCAGCATCTTGATATGCCACACCTGTGAGGTGGGATGTATTATCTTGGCAAAGAATACATGCTCACTAACACAGATTTACACAGATTTGTGAACAATATTTGAGAGGAATAGGTATTTTGTGTATATAGTAAAAATGTTAGATCCTTGAGTTTAAATCATGAAAAATGGGAACAATAACAAAAGTGTTGCATTTATATTTTTGTTCAGTATATAGCTAGTTAGGAGCAAGTCCAAGTGGTGGATTGAAGTCCTTAAAGTCGGAGTTTTTTTCCAGAATGGCGTTATGAAAAGCTGCAAATTCAAAAGCAGGAGTTCGAGTGCCTCTTCTCTCAAATATGGAGCAAACAAGTGAGGCAGATATTTTTTTTCTCATGTTTAGTGCTCATAATCAGGCTCTACGGGCACATATTACTGTTGGAACATCATTAAAGTCATTTCTGCATAAAATGGGACCTTTAAGGTAGAGTTAAGTGCAGGGGAACTGCTTTTTTTTTAAATTTTGCCCATTGTTCACAATCATTATGAGACCTCCATCCATGACGATGGATATTCTTATTTATATTTTGCATTCTAAATATTAAAAAAAGGCATTCAAAATTTTGCTTCTTCTTTAAGTGGTAGTGGCAACGTGCACGCACAAGAGGACTTCATCCAAATTCAAATACATCCACAGAATTAGTTTTTTTTTTTTCCAGAGAGACACATAACCTAAATCCTCTTCACATTTCTCGGCTCGATGAGGCTGTTCTACTTCTTCCTTGGGTCTGTTTGAAAAGGCTGGCAGTGTGTGCGTGCGTGCGTGCGTGCGTGCGTGCGTGCGTGCGTGCGTGCGTGCGTGCGTGTGTGCGTGTGAGTGTGTGCTGTGTGTGCATGTGTGTGTGTGTGTGTGTGTGTGTGTGTTGAGGAGGCCCAGTGAAGCCTGAACATCCAGCACTGCCTTCAGGCCTTGGAGCGCCACATCTGCCTCCACTGCCCTGACTGCCCGACCCTTCAGGCTGAGGCAGCCGTGCTGTTTTGTATTATTATTTTTAAAACACTTTGTCAGCGTTTATCAGTGAATTGTGCGTTGTTGGCAGGCCTCCGATGCACGTTGTGTTTGGCTCTTTTGGACGAGCTGTGCGCGGACTTATAAAAGTGCTACCAGTCAGAGCCTAATTCCAGTTTAATCGTCATTAAAGCGATACCTGTTTGGAATGGGTGGGTGGTAAAAGCCAATTGCAGCGTCTTTGCCTATCCCTGCTACTAAAGCATGTCTCGCTGGTCAATCAGCAGGAAGAATAGCACATTTGAACTATACTTGTGCCGTTAGGGGTGCATGTCTGATGCAAGGGCTGTTTAACACCTTTCTTACGTCACGACTCTGGAGACCGATGAGCGTTGTCAGCAGGTTTAATGACATTCAAAAGGGTGAAACTAAAAAGACAAACAATACAGTCAATATATACATATGTTATGCAAATGTATTCATATATATGCTGTAATGCTACCTTACAAGGCATGAGAAGGTATACAAAGTGAAATTGTACTACGACGCCATCTTAGATGACATCGCAAATTATTGCTAATGAGTATGGCAAAGATCATACATCAAAAATCATAAATTTAGCTCGAAATATTTTAGACAAAAACCAAGTTTCAAAGTTCAACTTATGATACATACCGGCGATGCAACCTTAAACAAAAGATATATGCAGTTTTTCTTCGAAAATAACCACCATAAAGTACGTGCTGGAACCGGAGATTTCTCTGCTTGGCTTATGTAACTTCCGGTCAATAAAGTTTGATTCAAAATACACACTTCTCAATGATGTGTTAACTGCCATGACCACATGATGGCGACAAATACACATGTAATAATATGAATTACATAACAAGCTTATTTAAGCACAACACATTTCAACAACAAGAGTTTACAACTTTTAGTTGTAACAGAACACTCCCCGCTTGGCGTGGATAAACGCCACAAAAATAACTGGAAAAAACAAATACCTCTCATGAAATAATCAAAGGTACAATTTCTGAGATGGGTCTGGTCATTACCTTTGTATCATCTGACCTGACTACCCTTAGCTCTACTGAACGGACTTTGCCATCTTTACTTGGGAACACCTGAGTTACACGTGCAAGAGGCCATTCATTTCGGGGAATTTGGCTGTCTTTGAGTATAACGACCGAACCTACGCTCACGTTAAGCTGGCTAGAATGCCACTTGCGACGTGGTTGGAGAGTGGGAAGGAACTCTTTCTTCCACCTGTCCCAGAAGGTGTTTGACAGGTGCTGGACTTGGCGCCACTGGTGTTTGTAGAGGTCTGACGCTGTAAAGTTGCCAACTGGAGCCTTAAGAGGGGTTACCTTTTGGGTTATAAGAGTGGCCGGAGTCAAAGTGAAAGGGTCACTTGGGTCCGATGAAACAGGGACAGGGGGTCTTGCGTTTATAATAGCCGCCACTTCTGCCATAAAGGTTACAAGAACTTCGTGAGTGAGTTTAGTGGTTTTGAGCTGGAAAAACATTGTGTCCAATATTTTCCGGGCAAGTCCAATCATTCTTTCCCATGACCCGCCAAAGTGGGAAGCGTGTGGAGGGTTAAAAGTCCATGTACATCCGTGATCTTTAAGGTAGGTTTGTACAGCTGTGTTGTCTAAATTTGAGGGGATCTTCAGTTCTTTACATGCGCTGACAAAATTGGTACCTCTATCAGAACGAACGCTTTTTACAGGTCCTCTTACTGCCAGAAACCGTCTGAATGCATTAACAAAGCTAGAGGTATCGAGAGACTCTATCACCTCAATGTGAACTGCTCTAATACTCAAGCACGTGAATAAGACAGCCCACCTTTTATTTTGGATGATACTTCCTCTTGTGCGCTGTGAAGACACAAACCATGGGCCAAAAACATCTAAGCCCACATTAGTGAATGGGGGGTCCGTTGTAAGACGGTCTGGAGGGAGGTTCGACATTTTTTGTGTACTCATAGGGGCACGAAGTCTTTTGCAGGTTACACAATGATAGATGATTGTGCTCACCTTTGCCATCTTTACAACTGATGGTGATTGCCACCTACAATCCACCATCCTGCAGAGCGAACAGCTCCTTCTGTGAAAAGGCGACCTTGGTGTCGGGTCTGCTCGTGGTAGTGCTTAATGAGAAGAGCTGCAATATGGTGTTGGCCAGGAACTATGAGTGGGTTCTTTTCACCTGGGCTCAAGTTTGAATCACAGATGCGACCTCCTACTCTAAGAAGTCCATTTTCATCCAGGTAGGGGTCTAGGTTCTTGAGAGGACTGGTTCGGGGTAGTTTATCGTGTTTTTGCACACACTTCAATTCCTTGGCATACACATCCTGTTGTACTGCTTGAATGATTATGTTTTGGGCTTGGTTTGACTCGTCTACAGTGAGTCCTGTCTCACAGTAGTGCCAACCACGGCAGTGATTGATTTTGCTTGGCAGTGATTTGAAGTTATGTATGACGTGTAGTAGTCTCGAAACAGCACGCTTGAGAGACTTCCATGTCGAAAACTTGTTGAATCTGTCAGAGCCAAGTTGTTTGGTTGAGATTGTGGTTTTGAGTGTAGACACCTGTGGTCTGACATCAGAGTCCGTGCAAGGTTCAACAAGTTCAAAAGTGTCATTTGAGGGACTTTGATCTTGGAGCATGAAGTCAGGGCCAGTGAGCCAGTTACTAAGGGGTAGCTGGTAAGCAGGAACAGAACGAGTGACGTGATCTGCTGGGTTCTGGCTGCTCGGTACGTAATGGCATTGGCTTGGTTGAGAAGATTTGCGGATTCTCGTAACACGGTTAGCCACGTAGACATAAAATCTTCTTGTCTCGTTGTGGATATAACCTAGAACTACTTTACTGTCTGTATAGAATGCAGTGTAGTCTATTTCAAAGCCTAATTCGTCAGTGAGAAGATCTGCAAGCTCGACTGCTAACACAGCAGCACTAAGCTCTAATCTTGGTATGGTCTGATCTGGGCGTGGTGCTAACTTTGCCTTACCTAAAACAAAGCCTACTTCACAGTTCCTAGCTGCATCTGTTACTCTTAAATAGGCCACTGCAGCTATAGCCTTAGTAGATGCGTCCGAAAATACCAACAACTCTTTTTTTGTAGTTGTTGAGGGAGAAATTTCTGTGTACGCTCTGGGAATGGTCAATTTGGACAGTTCTTTAAGTGAGTCTTTCCACAGGGTCGAGGACTCTTCCATTTCTGAGGGCAATGGTGCATCCCAGTCTCCATTCTCTGCCATAAGTTCACACAGAATGGACTTTCCCTGCATTGTTACTGGTGCTACAAAGCCTAATGGATCATAAAGGCTGTTTATTGTTGATAAAACACCTCGTCTAGTAAAGGGCTTTGTCTCGTCTGACACTCTAAAGGTGAAGCAGTCTTTCTTTAGGTCCCAAAGGAGACCCAGGCTACGTTGCATGGGGACTGAATCAGCTTCAAAGTCCAAGTCCTTTAGGTCTTTGGCATGATCTTGTGAAGGGAATGCTTCGAGTACCTCTTTTCTGTTAGCTGCTATTTTATGCAGTCTTAGATTTGAGTTTGCAAGTGTGTCACGGGTTCTTTGTAATAAGGACACAGCCATTTCAACAGTGGGGAGGGATTTGAGTCCGTCGTCTACGTAGAAGTCGTGTGTGACAAACTGCTCGACATCTGGATCACAAACTGGCTGGTTGTGTAGAACAGACTGATGTAAGCCGTATATGGCCACTGCTGGTGATGGGCTATTCCCAAAGACGTGGACTCTCATCCTATACTCTACAATGTCTTTGGAAATGTCATTGTCACGAAACCACAAAAAACGCAAGTAATTTCTGTCTTGCTCTCGAACATTGAAACAGTAAAACATCTGTTCAATGTCGGCTGTGAAGGCAACAGCTTCCTCTCTGAAGCGTATTAGGACACCTAACAGTGAGTTGTTAAGGTCTGGTCCTGTCAACAACACATCATTTAGTGACACGTTCTTGTACTTCGCGCTGCTGTCAAAGACGACCCTAATCTGTTTGGGCTTGCGAGGGTGGTAGACACCGAATAGTGGCAAATATCAACATTCCTCTTCGTCTTTCAGTGGAGGGGCAAGCTCTGCATGTTTGTTTTCAAATATTTTGTCCATAAACGTGATGAAATGTTCCTTCATTTCTTCTTTCCTTTCAAAGCTACGAACAAGAGACATTAAGCGGCTCAGGGCATGCGGTCTGTTGTTAGGGAGTTTTTGACGTGGCGACCTGAATGGTAATGGAGCTGTCCAGCTCTTGTCTGTGTCCTTTTGTAGTCCTTCTTCCATTATTTTCAAGAAGGCTTTGTCCTGAATGGAGGGTGCGATGTAATTGTCATGTCTGGTTTGTTTGAACACATTACATCCCAAATGATCAGGTTCACAAGCGCTATCCACAAGTTGAGTGCTGAAGCTGAATGGAACTTGTATCTCACAATGTCTCTCTATTACATTAAATACATTGGGGCATGGCTCAAACATTGTAGGACGCCCCTTCTCAGTTGTATTTGTGAACAGCGTCTTCACAGCGAGAGTTTTGTGGACATCACCTAAACACACGTTTCCTTCTATGACCCACCCGAGGTCCAATTTTTGTGCATAGGGTGCGTTGTTAGGGCCACTTATCTGTTTACGGACTTTGTGAACTCTAATAGCATCCCGTCCGAGAAGCATGAGTATAGGGGCATTAGAGTCCAGGTCAGGGATAAGGTGAGCTACTGACTTTAGATGACTGTGTTGCATAGCTGCACTGGGTGTGGGAATTTCATCTCTATCGTTTGGGATATTTCTACATTCAATGAGGCTAGGCAATGGGATGTGGACTGAACCATCTATGGCTGCCACTACATATCCTGTAGCTCTCCTGCCCATTGCTTCTTTAGTACCAGCACATGTCCTTAGTGAATAAGGGGAACTAGGGCCACGGTCATTGAACAATTCAAAGAACTCAGGACATACTAATGACCTGTTACTTTGTTCATCATGGATGGCATAGAGCCTTACTGCTTGTTCAGGATGGCCTGCTGGGTACACTTTAACAAGACTAATTTTAGAGCAGGATCTGCCTGCTTCGTTCACGCCACAAACCTGTGTGCACTTGGACGTGATCTCCTCCAACTTAGCGGAGTCACTCTCCCCGCCATACTCTGCTGCAGGTTCAGTTACTCTAAGCCAGGGTGCTGGTCCTGGGTGAAGAGCAGTGCAGTGTTTTTCATCAAGACACTCAGAGCACTGTATCTTGACCATACAGTTTTTTGCAATGTGTGTAGATGAAGAACAGCATTTGAAGCAAATGTGGTTCTCATTTAAGAATGCTTTTCGATCATCGAGTGTTTTCATTCGAAATGATCTGAACTTCAAGAGGGGATGAGGTTTCATGTGAATTGGGCAAAGCTTGTCGCTGTCTACAGCTTTGTTTGCCGTTCTTTGTGTATCTAAATTGTAACGGGAGACAACATCAGTTTTGTGCACTGAAATTTATTTTTGTTTATATGCTCTCCATGGCAGTTTGTCGAGTTTGGGTACATCAGGGAACGATGTAAAGTTAAAGCTGGGGTAATTTCTTGAGTTAGCTTCCTGCGTTACAAAGTCTACAAAAACATTGAATGGTGGGAAGGGGACACGTTGTGTGCGTTTGTATTTAGCTCCTACTGTGATCCACCTTTCTTGCAAATTGAAGGGAAGTTTCTGCACAATTGGATTTAATCCTCTTGCGGTATCCAAAAACGCAAGACCAGGAAGGTCTCCTTCAGCTTTAGCACTCTGCATTTCCATGAGCAGGTCACTAAACTTCCTTAGTTTTGTGTAGTCTTTGGATGTGATTTTGGGGAACATATCAATTATTTTGAAGAGTGTATCCTCAATCACTTCAGCTGAGCCATAACATTGCTCAAGTCTGTCCCACATCATATTGAGACCTTTGGTTGGGTTGTTAATGTGTATGGCTCTAATTTGTTCTACGTGTTCAGAGGATTCTTTGCCAAGCCACTTTAACATCAAGTCCATTTCTTCACTTGTTGTTAACTCTAATCCATTTATTGCATTTTTAAAGGAACGTTTCCAAGCTCTGAAATTTTGAGGCTTGTCGTTAAATTGCAGTAGTCCTGTTGCTACTATTTCCCGGCGAGCAAAGTATCTAATAAAGTCACTCACATTAGAGTTTTTAGGCTCTTGGCATGAAGGCCGGACATCATGGAAGTTTGATGCTGATACCTGAGTTGACCAACTTGCACTGTCATTGTTTTGGATGTGAGGAGAGGAGGAAATGACTGAGGGGTTTTGGAAGTTTTTAAGATCATTAGGGGGGCCAAAGGGAATTTGTTTAGAGTCACTTTGTTTTGTTGGTTGAAGTAATTGATTGCTAGTGAGCTTTGACTTGCTCTGAGGAGCATTTTCACATTGTGATGGCTGTGTAACAACATATTTTCCCTCTTTTACAAATTCAGCTTGGCTGAGGACATATTGCTTTGTACGTTCAGATGTGACAAAAGAACAAGGATTGCTGCGTGCTTCTACCTGTGTGACTACAGCTGTTTCTAATGCCTCTGCTTCAGCAATAGCAGATGCAACATCTTTTTCATGTTGAAGAAATTCAATAGATGCCTCTATTTGAGCTTTTTATACTTTTAAGTCCATTTCTTTTGCTGCAAAACCGAGGCGGGCTTTGGCTGCCTCAGCTTTTGCTCTTGCCCTAGCTGCTGCGGAACCTGTGGAGGAGTTCGTCGAAGCCTCGGACCGGGTCTTTAAAGATGGCGCCTTGCTGGACATGGTGGGGTGGACTAGATGATGACTGCTGAATCACTGCTGTATGCCGTTTGCGTTGTAGCGTTGTGGCGTAGTAGTGGTCAGCTTCACTCTAGCGTGCGACGACTGCGTTACTCTGTCTGCTTGGATGTCGCCGTTTCACTGTGCCGTTAGGGGTGCATGTCTGATGCAAGGGCTGTTTAACACCTTTCTTACGTCACGACTCTGGAGACCGATGAGCGTTGTCAGCAGGTTTAATGACATTCAAAAGGGTGAAACTAAAAAGACAAACAATACAATCAATATATACATATGTTATGCAAATGTATTCATATATATTCTGTAATGCTACCGTACAAGGCATGAGAAGGTAAACAAAGTGAAATTGTACTACGACGCCATCTTAGATGACATCGCAAATTATTGCTAATGAGTATGGCAAAGATCATACATCAAAAATCATAAATTTAGCTCGAAATATTTTAGACAAAAACCAAGTTTCAAAGTTCAACTTATGATACATACCGGCGATGCAACCTTAAACAAAAGATATATGCAGTTTTTCTTCGAAAATAACCACCATAAAGTACGTGCTGGAACCGGAGATTTCTCTGCTTGGCTTATGTAACTTCTGGTCAATAAAGTTTGATTCAAAATACACACTTCTCAAAGATGTATTAACTGCCATTAACACATGATGGCGACAAATACACATGTAATAATATTAATTACATAACAAGCTTATTTAAGCACAACACATTTCAACAACAAGAGTTTACAACTTTTAGTTGTAACAGAACAATACTGTATGTACAGGTAATAACAAAGCAAGGGAAAAACAGAGCCTTTTGATTCATTTGCTCCATATCAACCACATAGAGCTTCATGGAAGAGCAAACTAAATCAAAATTAGGCAGATTGAGGCTAAAATGCTTATTAGGAGCCTGGCAATAAGACAACGCTGACGACTGTCAGCAGTTATAGCAACAAAATGAAGGAGGTCATGTCTTTTCTTCGCAGCAGTTTCTACGCCTTGACTGTGGTTTGAGGCCGGATCATGTGATTAAGAAAGCAAATGTGCCACACCCAAAACTAATATGACTAAAGAAGAAAACCAACCTGTCCAACAAGACAAGTGTAACAACAAAACACTTTTACAACAAGCAGCATTTTCTTAAAAGTCGTGAAGGTTACCACTTTTTGGCACACTCCTGTTGGTATACACCACCTAAAGGGTGGCATCCCCCATTTTCCATACCCTTCAAGGACCAAGCCTATTAGGCCATGTCCACACAAAGACGGAGCATTTCAAAAACACATATTTGGAGTTAAAACAATCTCCATCCACACAAGTGTAGTTTCAAAACTATCTATGTCTACACACAAACGCATACACCTGCTGTCATGCACGTTTTGTCCAATCAGAAGCCTGAAAAAAGCAGCATTACACCTCCTGTTATGTTTATTTTGATATACTTTAGACATACAATGACGTGTACATTATCTTTAAAACCAGCCTGCACGTAAACAGAATCCTGGGAACATTTTTAAAGAGTGAATGCACGCCTTTGCTGCTGAAACCCAACACTCATAGAATTATAACATGTTCAGTAACATGGTGATGTATTACATGTTCAGTGAAGTGTACATAATTTCTAAAATTAGCCAGTACTAACGAGCCACGGAAACCCTTTTGCATGTTTAAGTGCCTAAAAAGCGCACGGACGCTGCAATACTCTCGTGGAAATATAAAGCATTTAATCATCGATAGTGTATTATTGTCTTTAACATCAGTACACACTACAAGGAGGATGCTACATCATTGTTTTTTTAGTTGCTTGGTCGCTTTTTACGAGCATGCACAGTCGCGCCGTGCTCCATCTACACAAATGGAAGCAAGACACGTAAGTTAACTTCATGATTTGTTGTTAAATAAAGACTAGAAACATGAGTTAAAGTTGCACCTTTCTTATGACACAGAGCAAAAAGTCTTGCTTTTAAAGTTGGCCCATCAGGTGGTGGTTCGACAGTGAATGTATCCAAAACAGCTGACTGTCATTAGCGCCGGCGGGAATGTCGAAAAGCCCATTTTGATGTGTCTTTTTATTAATGTTGAGTGAAAATAGCAGCATGTTTACGTTCAAACATACAGTAAGTCCTCTTATAGTGTGTTTAAAAAGCCAGCAAGGCATTGTTGTTGAGCTTTGAAAATGACGGCACACAACCGTGACGTCATCACAAGTCTCCGTTTGTGCCGTGTACACGCATACGCTAAGTGGAGAGTTTTGGAACTCTACACTTTGGCCAGCATAGTATGCGTCTGCGTGTGGACAAGAGGCCTAAACGCAGAGATAAGTATGCCTTTATTAAGTATCTGTGTTCGTGTCGACATGGCCTTAGTCTAATGTCTCAAGATATTTGTGGCGCCCCCTGCAGGATGTGGTAAAATATGCTTTAAAAGACATTCTAGCATACATTTAATACAGATATCTTCAATGTAGTGCAGTATTAATTAATGAAAAAAAAGCAGCTATACTGCCTTTGAAAAATACCGGCCCATGTTGAGTGAGTCAACACACACTCAGAGCGCATACTAGGGCAGGGGTCGGCAACCTTTACCACTCAAAGAGCCATTTTGACCCGTTTCACAAATTAAAGAAAACAATGGGAGCCACAAAACTCTTTTGAAATTTAAAATGAAATAAAACTGCTTACAAAGTTTTTTTTTACTTTGTGCTATGTATAAACCAGGGGTCTCAGACACACGGCCCGCACCCTAATATGAAAATGTAATGTTAGTGCGGCCCGCAAGTTTTATATGAATGGTACTTGACAGCGTCATACTTGCCAACCCTCCCGAATTTCAGGGCAACTATTCTCTCGAATGCCTGCTGATTTTCACCCAAACAACAATAAGGGCGTGCCGTGATGGCACTGCCTTTAGCGCCCTCTACAACCTGTACATACAGCGTGCCAGCCCAGTTACATGTTATATGAGGCTTCTGCAGACACACATGAGTGACTGCAAAGCATACTTGGTCAACAGCCATACAGGTCACACTGAGGGTGGTCGTATAAACAAGTTTAACACTGTTACAAATATGCGCCACACTGTGAACCCACACCAAACAAGAATGACAAACACATTTCGGGAGAACATCCGCACCGTAACACAACATACACACAACAGAACAAATACCCAGAATCCCATGCAGCCATAACTCTTCCGGGCTACATTATAAACCCCCGCTACCACCAAACCCCGCCCCCCCCAACGCTGCGCCCCCACACATCAACCCCCCCCCCCCCCGCCCCCTCCGTGCGTCGGTTGAGGTGGGCGGGGTTTGGTGGTAGCGGGGGGTGTATAATGTAGCCCGGAAGAGTTAGGGATGCATGGGATTCTGGGTATTTGTTCTGTTGTGTTTATGTTGTGTTACGATGCGGATGTTCTCCCGAAATGTGTTTGTCATTCTTGTTTGGTGTGGGTTCACAGTGTGGCGCATATTAGTAAAAGTGTTAAAGTTGTTTATACCGCTACCCTCAGTGTGACCTGTATGGCTGTTGACCAAGTATGCCTTGCAGTCACCTACGTGTGTAAGCAGAGGCCGCATACAACATGTGCCTGGGTCGGCACGCAGATAGTATGGTGAATAAGCGGACGCGACGACAGGTTGTAGAGGACGTTAATAAAGGCAGTGCCATCCCGGCACGCCCTCAATATTGTTGTCCGGGTGAAAATCGGACAATATTTGCCCCGGGAGATTTCCGGGAGAGGCACTGAAATCCGGAAGTCTCCCGGAAAAATCGGGAGGGTCGGCAAGTATGCAGCTGAGCCGCATCAGAGTGGTCAAAGAGCCGCATGCGGCTCCGGAGCCGCGGGTTGCCGACCCCTGTACTAGGGGAAACAGTGTGGAGACAGAAGAGGGAGAATGTCAGAAGTGGCAATTTTATTGGTTAATAAAGAGGGTGTGGGAAGCGCAATATGGAGTTATTTTAGCTTCAAAACTAACAATAAAAGTGTAGCTCTAAACACTGAGGCAGCGCTTTAAAACATGCCTCTCTAAAAGTGGCAATACTTCACACATAGGTAAACAATTAAAGGACAAGCATCCAGTCCTGCACAAGGAGTTTAAAAGCCGGCAGGTAAGAATGTAGTTAACTAGCTCCCTTGCTGTGCTCATATAGATACATAGACGCTGCGTAGAGCTGGTTGGCCCATTGCCAGTTATTTGCATATTAGCAGAGTTAACACCGCCTACTGATGCAAGTGAATTGACTAAATATTGTAATGAATTCCTACAATTTGTGAAAATAATCAAGCATTTAATGGAATGTCAATAACGTTTTCTATTCTATTGTAACCTATTCCTAGATTATAATCACATAAAATATGTTAAAGGTTTTGTATCCAAACCAAACTAATTAGGGTCACTGCTTGTATGACAAATGTATCACTATCATTTTTTTTTCAACTACAGAAATTTGGTGCCTTTGGTGTTTGTTCAGGGAGAGTGACTCTACCTAGTGTCCCCACTCACAAGCAACCTACACAAACAACCAACAAGCAATCCCGTTTCCAGTTCTTTTACAACATGTCCGAAAAGGAGTAGGAAGAAGCAGAGTTTTTTTTTAATTCTACTCCTTTTTGTTTAATAGTAATCTTCAACACATTTGTTTTTACTCAATCTGTAACATAAGTGAATAAACAAATACATGAAAAAGTCAATATTCATAATTAAATCAATATTCATTACATAAATAATAAATAAGTCATTCTAAAAAAATTTTTTATGATGACTTCAAATACATTTTGATTTACATAATGAAATTAAAGAATGGTATTCAAATTTTTTAACAGGTTTATCAGGATTTTACTTCTTTGTACTTTGTAAACACTTAGAGTTTGAACAATTTCTTAAACTTAATCATATTAGTACTTTGACTTCTTTGCGTAATCCATACCATAATTCATTCCACATACTGATATACTAAAGGTCTTAAATGTTAAGTGCATACAGGTGTTTTAAGTTACATTTTCCCCTAAAGTTATATTTCTCCACTTTTGTTGAGAAGTATTGCTATATATTCTTGGGTAGCAGTTTATAGTTTGCTTTGTGCATAGTTGTGGCTGTTTGCAAATTCACTAAATCATTACATTACAATATTTATGAGTCAATAAATAAAGGGTTTGAGTGTTCCCGATAGCTAACGTTATGAATTCATTAAACTTAATTCTTTTGAAACACGGTTAGTAATTTAATTGTACATTTGTAGTTATTTCCCTATATTTTTACACAATATCTCTGATATGGTAACACGAGTGAGCTTAAAATAATTTGAAGGGAGTTTTGGTCCAGAACATATTTAGCTATATTCAAGTGTTTCTCGCTACCTTATGATTTTTGTTTTTACATGAGATTTCCAATTGATTTTATCATCTATTATTACACCTAACATTTGATGTCTTTCATCCTTTGAATGTCTACTCTGTTTATTTGTATATGTGTTTGACTTTTTCTTCTACTGTTACAGAATATCAATATTTTAGTTTTAACAAGATTCAAAGATAGTCTGTTTTTGTCAAACCGTCTCTTTAATTTGTTCATTTATTCTGTTATTATTTCGATTAGCTTTTTTGGATTCTCTCCTGAACAACCAGTTGTATAATCTGCAAAAATACTAACTTTAAGTAATTTGTAACTTTACAAGTGTAGTTTGTATAGAGATTGGACAATGTTGGTCCCAGTATTGAAGAAATGTATGTTTAGTGTATCATAAGATTTTATGTTAAAATAAAGCCAATAATAAAACAAATGTTGTGGTCCCCTTTATTTAAAAAAGTATCGAAATACATATTGGTACGGACCACACTACCTCAACTTATTACAGCATTATCCTCAAACAAATGATCAATGACCTATAGACATTTGAGTTCCTAAGCCGTTTTGGTTAATTTTGGCAAGAGAACTTTCAAATGTCCGGGTCAGCTGTGAGTCTATTTACCGAAAAACTTTGTCCCTTCCTCCCGTAGATGTGATACAGCCCACTGGCTGGTACAAATATTGCTTTATGGATGTGACAGTGAAATGGCCAGGCAGCGTGCATGATGTCCGCATCTTCGCTAACTCCGCCATTAGCGCGCAGCTGAAAGATGGAACCATTACCTCGTGTCCCAAACAACTGTCCCTGGTTTTACTTTGGGTGGTATTCTCTGTCTAGATTAATTGTTGTAAAATGTTCTTTATCGCATTGTCTACTTTCTCATGTCGATTAAAGATTTGACTCATGTATGATGTCTCAGGTGTGATTCACTATAATAGGGCCCCACAACACACCGGATTCTAGTTAATTGAATACTGGATAGTGTTCAAAGGATATACATTTTAACTTAAAAACTTGCACACAAAACACAGCAAACAAATGTAAAATGCACAGCAAACTATTTACAATATAGCTCTTTTAAATGACTTCACAGTGAAGTAAAGTCATCTACTGGAGAGATTGGAGCAGATGGATGCTCAGGTGGATTTTTTATTTTTTTATTTCCCGTGCGTGCGTACTAGGTCGCGTTGCGCCGGCGGACGGAGGGGGACGGGGGTCTTAAATGGTGGCATTGTTGTGTGTGGACACGGATAAGGTTAGGTGAGATTTACCCTGGATAACCTTATCCGGCTTAGTGTAAACAGGGCCTAAGAGTCCTTTAATGTGTCATGACTGCCGATTGAATGACTAGGAGTAAGACTAGAAGAAGGCGTGTGTGCGTGTACCTTCAGAAACATGGCTGTTGGTTGTTGGTTTCAATAAAGGGACTCTTGATCGACCACTTACTTGTATCTTTTTTACATGCGGCCTAAAGCTACAGTATTTTTAAGTACACAAAAATATCACGAGGGAGATGTATAACTTCAGTTTGTAGACAGGGGGGAGAGTTGGCACGTGAGCGGAGGAGGAGGAGGAGTTTTCCATCATGCCTTGCTGTAGTTACAATGATCACTTTTGACTGTTAGCTTGCATTTTTATTGTGTTATCTTGTACGTGCATTGTTTAATAGTTAAAGTGATGTTGTGTTCACTTAAGTTATTGCTACTTTTGATGGTAATCTGGCACCCTTGGTAAGAATGATTGGTGCAATGCATCTTATTAATGCCACTACAGCCTGTGGCATATGTTGTATTTAAAAGAGGACATGTGTTAGAAACATGTGGGTAATGCTGAAGGTGTGGCCTCCTTTCCTCAGGACGGTTGGGACCTTCCTGCTGGGAGTCCTAACCTGTGTCCATAGGTGGATTAATGACCGGGCCTACCGGGCCCAGGCCCAGGGGGCCAGAGGCCCCAAGGGGCCAGGCCAACTTGGCCCCGCGGCCGCGACCCAAGCAAAACTACTTTTGCAAAAATAATAATCTTAAGCCCCAAGGGGCCAGGCCAACTTGGCCCCGCGGCCATGATCCATAGAGGGTAAGAGGCCCCAAGGGGCCAGGTCAACTTGGCCCCGCGGCCGCGACCCACAGAGGGCCAGAGGCCCCAAGGGGCCAGGCCAACATGGCCCCACGGCCATGATCCATAGACGGTCAGAGGCCCCAAGGGGCCAGGCCAACTTGGCCCCGCGGCCACGATCCATAGAGGGTCAGAGGCCCCAGGGGGCCAGGTCAACTTGGCCCCGCGGCCACGATCCATAGACGGTCAGAGGCCCCAAGGGGCCAGGCCAACTTGGCCCCGCGGCCACGACCCACAGAAGGCCAGAGGCCCCAAAGGGCCAGGCCAACTTGGCCCCGCGGCCGCGAGCCACAGAAGGCCAGAGGCCCCAAGGGGCCAGGTCAACTTGGCCCCGCGGCCACGATCCATAGAGGGTAAGAGGCCCCAAGGGGCCAGGTCAACTTGGCCCCGCGGCCGCGACCCACAGAGGGCCTGAGGTCCTAAGGGGTCAGGCCAACTTGGCCCCGCGGCCATGATCCATAGAGGGCCAGAGGCCCCGAGGGGTCAGGCCAACTTGGCCCCGATCCATAGAGGGTCAGAGGCCCCAAGGGGCCAGGCCAACTTGGCCCCGCGGCCACGACCCACAGAGGCCCCAAGGGGCCAGGCAAAATTGGCCCCGCGGCCATGATCCACAGAGGGCCAGAGGCTCTCAATCATTATTATCAAAGCTAATTCTCAAATTGGATGGATCACACAACCTCACTCACATATTCTTTATCAATTATTAAAGGTTGTTTCTGAATTTTGATCACAGAACTTAATGCAAATATTCTTGATTGATTGACAAAGCTCATTCTCAAATTTTGATTACACAACCTTACTCTGACAAATTATCATTATCAAAAAGCTCTATCTCGAATTTGGATCACAGAATCTCACTCAAGTATTCTTAGCTGTGCCCCTCCCCCATCAAGTCTTTCATAAACCGGTCTGTTCTTTTAGAATCTCCTCATTTGGTATTTTGAACTCGTGAGAGACTGCTCAAAATTTGGTTTCCTTTCCCTCAGTTCAGACTCAGAGATAATTTGAAATGATTCAACAAGAAGTTTAACGCGCGCACACACACACACACACACACTTGAGTTGAGCATTACTTGGAAATTCTTATATTTTCCATTTTGCTGTTATTATCAGCATCTTCCCATTTTGTCCTTTTCTTTCGAGAAAGTTTACAGTCTGACATTTGTCACTGCTGTCAGTTAATAACTTTTTGGTCTTTGACCCATTTTGTCATTTTCTCGATTCGATCGTCACTGACCACTCTCTCCTGTCTGGCAGACATTGTTGCTCCCATCATAGCTAGCAAGCTGCCTTGGTGTCCTTTGTGAAAATATTTAGATAGAAGACTAGAGTGCACAAAGGTGTACAATTATTATCTTTTCAAAATATTTGTTTCACTGTCAGTGTGATTGACCGACTTTGCCGCTAGATTTCGCGTCTTTTGGCCATACCTGGCTAGCGACTGAAAACATCATTTAGCAACTTTTTGGTTGTGAAGATAAGAGGTAAAAGCAGATCTGCCTGTTGGTCTTTCCACATTTTGCCATTTGGTACTTTGCACTCTTGTTGGTCACTCCAAGGCATTTGTCCCTGCCTTCAGCTAGTCACTTGGCTCTTTTGGAATATATTTCACTGTAATTGGCTCTCTCTCTCTTTCTCCTCAGTACAAATCAGTCTGTTCCCTTGCCATTTAGACATTTTCTTGATTCGATCATCACTGACCACTCTGCTCTCCTGCTGTCTATCAGACGAATCAGTTGATTCTCTGCTCTCAATTGTCTATGCTAGTAAGCTGTTATTCTCTGCTTTGGAGTGTTGATGCTGGGTTGCTAGTTTTCTAAATCACCTCACACACTTGAAGGAAGCAGCACCGATCATAAACACACAAACAAACTCACACACACACACACACACACACACACACACACACACACACACACACATAGTTGGTTTATCTGTTGTGATAGGCAAAGAGCCAATGTGCAAAGAAAGAAGGGAAATATGGATCATAAACGTTTAAGTGGAGGAGCTAGAAAAAAAATTCAGCAAGAAAAGAAAAAAAAGGAATCAGTTTTACTTGAGAGTGTTCCAAATATCTCCAGCTTCTTCAGTACAAAGACATCTGCTGAAAGCAATTCTATAAATGCTACTGCAAATTCAGCTAAGGTTAGCAATGCACCTGAGCTAGCATGTAGCTCCCAAGATCCTGAGACCACTACAAGTGTAGACACTGAACCAAATGCTTCTGATGCTTATGATTCAACCAATTCAGCAGTAGCCAGTTGCTCGGATGAATGTGAGGTCACTGCACCTCTGGACAGCATAGAAAATGAGCTGAATCTTTCTTCAACACCATCTACAGTGACAACTCTACCTAGTGATCCCGCTAAATGGGCTGAGACCCTCACTGAGTCAATGAAGGAAGTTCTTATTCAAAGAGGTGCAAAATCATTTCACAACCGTCACAGCCATTATCCAGCTTCTGTGAGGAACAGTGGGCTAGGAGGCAAAACCCGATGCCTAAACAATGAACATTTTACTTCACACTTGCCCAATGGACAACGAGTACAAAGAGAGTGGCTGATGTACTCTCCCTCTACTGGTAATGTTTACTGCTTTGCATGCAAACTGTTTTCCCCAAAAACGCATTCTTTTGTGACAGGCTATTGTGATTGGAAACACTCAGAAAGATTTGGTGAACATGAGCGAAGTGCTGAGCACATAACCTGCATGCAAGCAGTCTTGAACCGCGCCAAAGGTGCCACAGTTGATGCAGACCTGTTCAAACAGTTTCAGGCAGAGAGCAGCTATTGGAGGCAGGTGTTACAAAGAGTTGTTGCAGTCATTAAATTCCTTGCAGAAAGGGGCCTTGCATTTAGGGGTAAAAATGAATCGTTAGGGTCTCCTCTCAATGGGAACTACCTTGGTATTCTGGAGGTCCTGGCTGAATTTGATCCCTTTCTAAAGGATCACATCAGAAAGTTTGGGCAGATGGGTCGAGGTAATACCTCATATCTGTCCTCCACCATTTGTGAGGAATTCATTGAATTGATGGGTGCAAAAACCAAACAGGCTATAGCAGATGAACTGCAAGCAAGCAAATACTACTCTATCATTGTGGATTCAACCCCAGATTTATCTCATGTGGACCAATTGACATTCATATTCCGTTTTGTTAGCAAAGAGGGCAGTGTTGTTGAACGCTTTGTGGGTTTTGAGCCCATTACTAGCCATACAGGTGAAAGTTTGGCTAACTGTGTCATGTCTGTGTTGGAAAATCTAGGGTTAGAGCTGTCAAATTGCAGGGGGCAGGCTTATGATAATGCCAGCAACATGTCAGGGAGGTATAATGGGTTGCAGGCTCACTTAAAGAAAAGCAACCCATTAATACACTATATTCCATGTGCAGCTCACTCTTTGAATTTGGTGGGAGTCAACAGCATTGACAGATGTGGAAATGAAGTCTCTAAGTATTTTGACTTGATTCAGTCTATTTACAACTTCACAACTGCATCCACACACCGATGGGACAGGGTATTTGGCAATTCCAACATAGATCTCACACTTAAAGCTTTATCCAACACGCGTTGGAGTTGCCGTGCAGAATCTACCAAAGCACTGTGGCAGAACTACAGTAAAATAAAAGCAGCACTACAGGTTATTTCCACTGATGACACAGAGAAACGAGACACACGAACTGAAGCTGACAGTCTAGTGCGGAAGCTGGATTCACTTGAGATGGCCTTCATGGCAGGCTTTTGGGACACTGTTCTGTCCAGATTTCAGGCCACAAGTCTGCAACTTCAAAAAGCAGACATGGACCTTGGTACAGCAGTTAGATTGCTGGAATCTCTGCGCACCTTTGTTCTCTCCCAAAGAGATCTATTTGATCATTTTGAGCAGAAAGCCTTAAACATGTTGGGTGGCACCCCATCTTACAGGGCTGAACGGACGAGGAAACGTAAAAAGTTTGCTGATGAATCAGCATCCCCAGATGTTGTGCTTGAGGGAAGGCAACTGTTTCAAATAGAGACATTTATTGCCTCTATTGATCAACTGAGTTCAAGCCTTAATCACCGTCTGGAGGCCTACAAACATCTGAACAATTTGTTCAGTGTCCTTTTCTCTTTGGATACAGAGTCCAATGCTTCAGTCCTTCACAAGGCCAAGATTCTCACTGAATCATACCCATCTGACCTCAATGAAAGTCTTGGACAGGAGCTTATACAGTTCAAATCTTTTATACAGCTCAACAACACTGATGAGGAGAGGACCCCTTCAGGACTGCTCAAAACAATAATACATTTTGGACTACAGCCTACGTTTCCTAATACATACATTGCGCTACAGATTTTTCTCACTCTACCGGTCAGTAACTGTGAGGGAGAACGCTCATTCTCTCTTTTGTCAAGAGTAAAAAATGAGCTGCGCACAAGAATGACTCAGAAAAGATTAAATGCGTTATCTCTAATGGCAATTGAGAGTGAGCTGCCAAGAGAGTTGGACTTCAATGATGTGGTGGATGATTTTGCAAAATTGAAAGCACGAAAGAAACCCCTTGCTTAAAGGTGCACTGTGTAAGATTTTTAGGTTATTTCCAGAATTCACCCATTCACTAATGTTAGGCTACCTGTTTTCATGAATACTTACCACCACCATAAAATTCTAAGTATCCATTATGACTTGGAGAATTGCACTTTTGCCATTTCTGGGAAGTGTCACCTGGATTGTGAAGATAGGATTGACTTTAGGCAGAAGCTTGGTGCTTTCTCTGGCAAACTGAACCTCAAGCTTCATTCTCTGCAGCTTTGCATTCTTGTGCAGACTTTCATCCACAAGGAACTTTTCAACTTCCCCACTATCGTGAAGGGGCCATCAAAAGATTTCAGTGTGTCCAGCATGTCTAGTCTCTTACTCTCCTTTCTTTGAGCCATCTCTTGTTTCTCATCTGCCCTACTCTCGAATTTTGCCTTCATGAATTTACTCCAGTTGAGTTCAACCTCCCTTTTTGCTTGTGCTGCTGCCTTGAAACCTCTGAAGCTCCTGGCTCTTCTGTAAAATTATTGACCTATTGACTGCGTTCAGTGTGCCCAACTTCTTCAGTTTGTAGTCCACCTTGCCACATTGTCTCTCCATCCCAATGTTGTGCACAGGGGTGCCATCAATGTTACTAGCCTGTTCACTGACAGGGTCCATTGGGAAGGTCTCCTCATCCATCCTCTGCCTGGCCAGGACAGTCTTCAGATGGGGCAGCATGAGATCTGTCAGCTGCTTCACTTCATCCAAGTATTCGGCAGCCACGTCTGACACTGAGTTCAGGACATGTCCAGTGCCTGTCCAGCCACTATAGCATTCTTGGAAATGGGCTATCTTGACCTGCATGCAGCCCTTGTACCATGAACTGGCCTACACCTTTCTTTGTGGTGCTCTCCGATGCATGTTATCATTTTACCTTTCTCCTTCTCCTCAAGCTTAACCACAAATAGATACAGACTTTGAGCCTCAATTTGCTGCACAGCTGCCGTTATGCCAATGTGTTTTCCTAAGATATTATTTTATTTTTAATGATAGAAGGGAGGAAAAGGGGGCAAAAATCATGTCCGATTTAGTTTTTTGGGTGGGTTGGGGGGTTTATTTCATGATAGCTACCAACTTCCAATACATAATATCTCTCAAATGACCCAATGCACCATCACTGAAGTGGGCGTAATCATTTTCAAAAATGTTTATTTTTAGGCCATTTATCCCCTCCCCCTGTGTCTGTGTGAAACCTGTGCTTGTCAGTGTCTGTGTGGTATACCTAATAGTGTGTGTGCAGTATGTGCACTCTTCTGTACAGTACAGTGTGCATGTCTGTTCACAGTATACAGTATTTCTTGCATAGTGCGTGCGTGTGTGTGCGCCCACACGCGCGGGGGGTTGAGGGGCCAAGACCATGTCAGGCCCAGGGGGCCAAAATTTCTTAATCCGCCCCTGCCTGTGTCCTAAAGTTATAGGCTGTTTTGTTCTGTGCATGGAGTAGGTTGAGAAATGTCAAGTTCATCCGATATATAGGTGTCAAAATGTGGTGGCTTGTCTTCAAAATAACAGTAATGTTGTAATGCATTTTCACTGCTTTGTGTCTGGCATCAGATTCAGAGGTCACTTACAGATTCAAAGATACACAGTCATGTGAAGCAGTTAGGACACCTTTTGGGGATTTCGAATACAGCGTTCGAATCAGGACAGCCTTTGTGTGGCCTCATCAACCCACCACCTTGCTGAACTAAACCAAACTGTAGAAATTGGTGGAAACGCGTCCTTCTTGCTGTGTAAAAGGGCTTGTTTGTTTACTGTCTCTTAACAGTTTGTAAATTGATTGTCGCACATGTTCTCCACCATAAAAGCAGATCCCAGGCCAGCAGGGCGACACTAAACCACCATGCCTTTATATTGTGATTGCCATGCGCGACAGCCTCGCAGGAGTTAAAATACATTTCTATAAATTTCCATGTTGTGCTCACGAAGGGATTTGGCGTGGAGGAAGAAAGCGTGTGATTAAGAAGCACGCTCACGCATCCTGAAGGAATCCGTCACGTTGGCAACTAGCGATGCTGCGGCTCCCCCAGCGCAGGTTTTGTTCAGTGATTTGAGATCAGTCAGGTGGAATTGCTTCAAAGCAAAGTTGAATAAGGCTCTGCACGATTCATTACCAAACCCCACTGCGGCCGGGGGCTTCAAAGGAAAAGAGGATGCAGTCTTGTAACACTCTGAGATTTATGTCTCTGCTCACCATGTGTTAGACCCTCGTATAACCTTTGAACCCTATTACCAAAATATGCTGATTGTTTGCTATAATATGAATAAGCAAGTGGCTAAGCATCTAATAACGGCAGTAGAGAATGAAGTTACTAAGGCAGTTGATCCATTGACCAGCGAGCTCCATTTGTCCTCATCACATGAGCGAAAGTCGATCACTTACAGAATAGATCCATTCCGGTCAAGTGACATTGATTTACATCAGCCAAGGATTGTGCAGTTAAAATTAGAGATTCCCAACATGGTTATATGACATCATATATGACGTGATCATTTTCTATTTGCAATGATGCATATATTTTCTTTAAAAAGGCTAAACAAATGTTTTATGTATGTTTAAAAACAAATATTAGTTTTATTAGTTATTAATAATACCATTAATGTCAATATTTAAAAAAAATTCTCATCAGAATCACAATCACAATCGCTTTAATGCAAATAATTCGACTTGTTAGACTGTGCTCTCTTTGTTCAATGCAGTTTCAATTGATGCTTATTGTAAAAGGTAACACAGGCTCTACTTTAATGCTGCAATTTAGTTTGCCAAATAAGCGGTAGAAAATGGATGGATGGATGGAAATATGTAAGCAGTCCTCTGAGTTAGATTTGGAAAAAATAACCAGGTGTTTTGTTGATATTCTTCACAATGAAGTCACTGCAAAACTAACCACACTAAAGAAAGTACATTAAGTGCACATACATGTAGGAATTATCAGATTAATAATATAATTTGGAATAAACTACATAGACAAGCTAACTCAAATTAGCATGGCCAATCGCAGGGCACAGATAAACAATCATTTACACTAACATCATACTTGCCAACCCTTCCGAATTTTCCGGGAGACTCCCGAAATTCAGCGCCTCTCCCGAAAACCTCCCGGGACAAATATTCTCCCGAAAATCTCCCGATTTTCAACCGGAGCTGGAGGCCACGCCCCCTCCAGCTCCATGCGGACCTGAGTGAGGACAGCCTTTTTTCACGTCCGCTTTCCCACGATATAAACAGCGTGCCTGCCCAATCACGTTATTCCTTACGAGGCGTCCGTCATACCGCCGATGAGCATGCTGCAGATGGAGAAGATCTTCTCGGCGTCCGTGTTGGCGCACACGTTGCAAAGCCGACGCTTGTCAAGCTGCTGAGGGTGAATTAGAGGGCGGCGATGTACGAGCTGCGCACCGACGGGCCGCCGACCGTGTTGTTGACGTAGGGCATCTCCAGGCGTTTGCCCAGCTCATGGAGCCATCCTTGGGGAAGAGGCGGGAGGACAACAGGGTGACAAGAACTAAATCATCCAGACTAGAGATAAATTGTATTATTATGTTTATCTTACTTAAAAATAAATATATTTATTAATACAAATTTAAAAAACTAAATACATTTTTACTTTACTTTGCTAAAAACATCAAAATTAATTGTATTTGTATTTGTATTTTTTCTGACTCCTTATTACATCCAGCCATAGAATTATACATTAAAATAAACATATTTGAAATAATTAATTTTAAATGATCATAATAATTCATTTAAAATGACCATATTTAATTATTAAAATAATTGCTTGTTTATCAACAACTTTGGCATTTTATTCATTACATTTTGAAGCTCTCAGAAACCAAGTTATGTTATATTCCTTAAGATATATTTATGCAAGTTTGAAGTATCAATTATTTAAACACAGTTTTGTTTGCATATTTTCAGGATGTAGATATATATATATATATATATATATATATATATATATATATATATATATATATATATATATATATATATATATATATATATATACAGTATATATATATATATATATATATATATATATATATATATATATATATATATATATATATATATATATATATATATATATTTCATACAAATATATATATATGAAATACTTGACTTGGTGAATTCTAGCTGTAAATATACTCCTCCCCTCTTAACCACGCCCCCAACCACGTCCCCGTCCCACCCCCCCACCTCCCGAAATCGGAGGTCTCAAGGTTGGCAAGTATGCTAACATTCATATCTATGGACAATTTACAGTGTCCAAGGAAGCTAACATGCATATTTTTGGAATGTGGGACAAAACTGGAGTGCCCTCAGAAAATCACACACGCACGGGGACAAATGTACACTCCACACAGTGATGTCCAAATGGAGGTTCGAAGACGCACACGGCGTAAAGTTAGACTTTATTGTCGGTAGTAATGTCAAAAGATTTAGGGTAGTTTACACTGGCTTGAACAAGAAATGCACGAATTAGCTTAAAATACCTTTCTCTTCAACTTTCTCTTCTCACTTTTGCCGGGTGTCAACTCGTTTAGGTGCGACCAGCTGACACGCTTCTGACAGGCGATTTAGATGCACGTTTTTTTTCCTTGAAAATAAAGCAATGAGGAAAATGTTTGACATTTGAGCTGTTTTTCAAACTTATTATAGCCATCATTGTTTACATGTAGGGGAAACCCTGCACAATAAATATCAGATTAATAATTGTAAGGCTGATATGAGGACATTTAACATCATGCCAATGAAAACCATTAAAAAATAGCCACAATAAAAAATAAAAATAAACACTCCAATGAGGAATCCACTCACTAAGTGGATTCAGGTAAGCAAGTCAAGCGCTCCTTTTCTCCTACCTCATAGGACAGGGCCACGGCTGGAGAAATACTCAACAGAAACACACTTGCGCACTACTTTGCATTGAATCACCTCAATAGTGTAGAAAACTGGCTATTTTTATTTAAAAATCAATAAACCTGCATAAGCAATTAAACATGGCTCTCTGTGGTACTGGGGAGGGGGGAGGGGGGGGGGGCTCCCTTCTTTCTGCTATGTCGACTGTGGTCTCTCGCTGGCTTGGGGGTTGGTTGTCTCCTGCTTCTCCCGTGCCTTGTCCTCGGCGCGTTTGTCTAAGGCGTACCGCTGGTCTGCCAGGTGGCAAGGTGGGCCTGGGGGTCCTGTCGCTGGCCGGCCTTCCTGTGTTGAGCCAGGAGTCCATTGTTCTCAATTTCAATTATGGCTTCTTTCGATCATGAAAATATAGTAATCGAAAAAAAACGATTAATGCGCCGCGCATACTTGCATGCAAATTCCTGAGCTTGTAACGGTGTAACGCATGAGTGAGCGTGTGAGTGAAAGACAGACGTCGACTAGAATTTTGGGATGTCATTCTGGTTGATACTTTTTATTTTAGACAGCGCTAGTATGCCTAATCATTTATCACTAAAATCAACAAAAAAAGTTTGGCATATGATTTCTGCCTTGACGTAACCGCAGACCGAGTCACATAATTGGCCAATGAAGCGGAATCTGGTGATAAACACAGAATAATATCTGAGTCGAGAAATGTGAGTATTTTTGCATTTAATCAAGAAACATTTTATTTGACACAAACAGCACACACTGGTGGAAAAAATTTAATAAAAAGAATTTAAGTGTAAAAACTGAATTGAATTATTTTTTATATTGCCGTTTTATTTACATTTTTTGTTGTTACTACTATTACTATTTTACTTGTTGTAGTTTGTTCGTTTCTAATTTGTATCCAATTTTTTAAAACCATATTTTAAGTTGAGTTTTAGTGGGACAATAAATATTAATGTTTTCAAATTAATGATTTATTTTGTTATTAATCGTGATTACAATATCAATTGAAATAATCAGGATTATTATTTTTGACAATCATCCAGTCCTAACACATATGTACAGTCATACATACATACGCACATACATATGTACATACGCACGCACATACACACATACATACATCCATACATACATACACACGGTACATACATCCACACACACATTCACTGTACATACATACATACATACATACATACTGTAACTGTACATACACAGGGCTCGAATTTAACCACGGCAACCACGGCAAATGCCGCGACCGCCCTCATTTGCCGTAATGCCCTATAAAATGTACCAACATTTGCGGCAACACCTTGCCGTGACCACCCTTGACTTTTTACTTGTTAATGGACAAGGAATATAATGGTCAACGGCATAATGTAAAATAAAGATAAACCCTATAGTTATTAATTCATTTTTAACAACACAAAGTCAGACATATGCGCACCGCCATCGCCTGGCTTCCTAATCATGACATAGTAACACCCTTTTTCTCGCTATAGGGGTTCACCCTCGGAGTATACTTACTCAACAGACCTACATGTCACACTAAGAATGGTCGTATGAACAACGCCAACACTGTCATAAATCTGTGCCACATAGTGAGACCACACTAAACAACAATGACAAACACATTTCGGGAGAATATTTGCACTGCAACACAACATAAACACAACAGAACACATTCCCAGAATTCCTTGCAGCACCAACTCTTCCGGGACGCCAGTCATTTCTCCTCGCTTCCCGCTGTGTGTTTAAGAGCGCACTGCTGTTAGATGGAGACAGGTGTGGACAATATTGGAGACACTTGTCCCCACATTAAAAGTATACAGCAAAGGAGAAAAACTCTATGATGTTGCTTTCATTTTGACAATACAGCGTCCATCAGCTGCTGTGACAGAGTTAATGAGGTGAGGAAACACGGTGTTGTCACGATGGGGGGGTCGCAGCTTGCTGCGGGGTCGTTCTCCCAGGAATGCAGACGGACTACTCCGGACATGGCGTGCAGGTAAAAACATGATTTATTCCTAACGAAATCAAAGGAGTACAAAACATAAAGCGAGCCGACAGAATAATGTGCCTGATCGCACTCGAAGCTAAACTAAAACTTAGCATAAACTATGGACGAGAAAAACTTACTAACTGTAGCAGGAACAAACAAAAACTTACTTGGCAAGGCATGGAACGAGCAGTAAGAAAAGAGGCATTGCATGAAACAATGACGCCAGGCCGACTGACCGGCAATGGCAAGCTTAAATAATGCCTCTGATTAGTGCTCGGGTAGCAGGTGAGCGGCCGAACACTAATCAGAGACAGGTGAACATAATTAGCAACCATGGCAACCAAAGCAAACTCAGGAAGGTGCACAAACAGGAACTAAAAGAAGTCCAAAACTAACAGAACATAACTAAACAAAACATGATCTAGACCACAGATCATGACACAGGCCCCCCCTTAAGGACAGATCCCAGGTGTCCCAAAAAAACAAAAAGTAATGGGAGGGCGGGAGGGGGACTTGGCGGTGGGTCGCCAGACCAAGTGTCCCGCAACCAGCAAGGGAGAGTCAGGTGGCGGCGACGCGTTGAACGCCGCTGCATTTGGCGAGGCGGGCGACCAAGGAACGGCCACATCCGTGACAGACGGGGAGGTGGGCGCGTCGTCGTCGAGGCAGGCGTGAAAGCAGACGACGAGGCAGGCGTGGAAGCAGCAGCAGACGAGTCAGGCGTGGAAGCAGCAGCAGACGAGTCAGGCGTGGAAGCAGCAGCAGACGAGTCAGGCGTGGAAGCAGCAGCAGACGAAGCAGGCGTGGAAGAAGCAGCAGACGAAGCAGGCGTGGGTGCAGCCACTGGTGCTAGCCGTGGTGCAGCGACAGATCTGTCCCGTTACATCATCTACATGTACATAACTTAAAAAAGTACTTCCCTCTATCAAAAGGTAAACATATAGATAAAGGCATCATGAAATGACAAAAAGCTGACAAGTTTATATCAATAATGAATTTGAAAAACTGTATATGTATGCACGCATGCTTTGGATCCCCTGCCTGGAAAGAAAATAATGTTTGCCTTGGTGCCCTTCTAACTTGCCATGGTGCCCTAAAATATGAGCCCTCCTTTACGGCAACACTTGCTTTGAAAAGGTAAAATTCAAGGCCTGCATACACATGCACATATACATGCATACACTCATGCATATAATCACATTTGACCTTTATTTGCTTTCTTTTGTAATTCAAGTATTCATTACATTTATGTATAGTTGCTTTTGATGGGATTGTAATGTTTATAACGGATGGATGGATGGATGGATGGATGGATGGATGGATGGATAATAGAGGTAATCATTATTATGCATTACCCATAGTGTTATTTTTATTTTTTTATTGCTTCATATGTAGTGCAATAATGTTCATTTTCATTTCTGTGTTATTGCTATCTACTTCATTAATTTTTAGTATCATACTTGTATGTATCGCATTTGTTTTGTTGTTGTTATTGTTGTCGTTTTTTTTTTTTCTTATCCTCTTGTCCCTGCAATTTCCCCTTCTGTCCTTTCCCCCTTTCTTTCTATCCCCTCCTGCTCTGCTCTGGCTGTGCCAAACTAAATACATCCTTTTAATAAAGTCAAATACAAGTAAGACAATAATAGAATTATCCCACGTTTGTCTTTTGCAAAGCAATTCTGTACAGCATATATGGGCATCTACATCAACAAAATGATTCTCCTGAGTGGCTGGACAGAAAATAAAAATAAAAAAAGCTTAAAAAGTCGCATTACTGTAATTGTCATTGTGTGTGTGTGCACATGCGTGTGTATGTGTTTTCCAGCAAAATAATGCAAACATACTGTATACATGTGCATCCACTCACATTTGGGCCTGGGGAGCCCTGGAGAGGCAGGTCTATCGTGGAATGACGTAGCATTAAACCAAAGTGCATAGATGCGGGGGCTGAATAGATGAGAGCATTTATCCAGTTATACAGCTGTGCCCTCTTTGATGCTTGTGCATGAAACGGCAGGAAATGAGTGCTACAAAGGGGACGCCGGCATAAAGCTGCTTGTAAAAATAAAAATAAAAATAAATGAAGATGCGTGCTTACGTGCGTGACGTGTTTAGCGCTGTGTAACTTGCAGCAGCTGCACGCTCAGGCTCATCAAGTATGCCCATTAGATCGATTGGCATCATTCTTTCGCTATTAGAACTATTAACTGCCATAAGGAGATAATTTATGTCATAACATCAGCATCACTGTGTGACGGCATGCGTTTTCGAGGTTAAATGCTGTTATTTATATGCTTTGGATTGAATTAAGCATGCATCACGTATTAGCCTGTCTACTCCATAGGACAGACCTGGGCATTCTGCGAGCCGCATCCGGCCCTTTGTACGTCCCTGTCCGGCCCGCGTGAGGCCAATCATAAATTACAAAATACATTTTAAAAAGTATCTATTTCGAGTGTGCAATACAACGGTGCTGCTTTTGTTTTGAAAAGCGTTATTTGTATGACTTCCGTGTGGACGTATGCTCGTGCGCGCAGCGGCAATCACAAATTACAAAGTAAATTAAAAAAAACATATATGTCGTGCGTGCAATACAACTGTGCTGCTTTTATTTTGAAAAGTGTTATTTATGTGCGTATGTCCTGTTAGTGAAGGCGCACAGCGACAAGTTATGCCCGGTCCGCCCGGTTATCCCCGAGACGCTAAAAAAAGAAAAGGTGATGAGGAATGGCGTGTTTTCAACAAGGACGCTACAATTGGTGGCAGAAGTAAAACTTTGCGCATACTACGCTGCTTAATTGTGTGCTCAGCCTGCTACATCATCGAGAGGTACGTGCCACGTGAGGAGCTCGCCAGAGAGAGAGAGAGAGAGAGAGAGAGAGAGAGAGAGAGAGAGAGAGAGAGAGAGAGAGAGAGAGAGAGAGAGAGAGAGAGAGAGAGAGAGAGAGAGAGAGAGAGAGAGAGAGAGAGAGAGAGAGAGAGAGAGAGAGAGAGAGAGAGAGAGAGAGAGAGAGAGAGAGAGAGAGGGGCAGTGTCTACAGGTGCAGCGCACGCTGCTTGCCATGGGGGAATTCCGCCCTCAATGAAGACTCCCAGGTTTGATGGCAAGGCGAACTGGTAGGCATTTCATCCCACTTCTGACATCAATTGTAGCGTCCAGAAGAAGTGCACACCAAGTCTGACGCTCTTTTTAAACTTTTATTGAGCAACCTATACTAACACAGCTCAACTTATCTCGTTCTTTCCACACGCACATCTATCCTCGCTCCTCATTTCCGCAACAGCAACGCTTCCTCCTTCTTCGCCAATCACCTTACAGGCGTGCTACGTTCACAAAAAAGAGGCGGCAGGATAAAGTGACAGAAATTGAAATTTTTGCATTGTATTACACATCAGGAAGTGTTGTGTAAGAAAGTGTTAAAAATAAAACCATCAAAAGCCATCTGCTTTTGTATAAAGATAAGTTAGGTTAAATGAAAATATTATTATTTTTTATCTTATGGAATATCAAAAATAATTTAAGCAAAATTTAATTCAAATATTGTTGGTGTGGCCCTCCAGCAGTGCTCGGGTTGCTCATGCGGCCCCCGGTAAAAATTAATTGCCCACCCCTGCCCTAGGATGTTGGTTGTGCCTGTTTTTGTTTGTAAAGCCTTGCGAGGTTTGCAGCTAATTAAGCCATTTCCTTTTAACCCCCCTGTCACTCAGGAATGAATGCCGGCTTTGCACTGCACTGTACTATGTTTGACACAATTGTCATGAATTCATGTGTCACTTGTGCTATTGTGGTGAAATACAGTTCTTTCTATGAGCCGGTTTGAAATAGCGTTACCTCTGTAACTCCCGAAACCCCAGAAGAAGTTCACCTATGCGAGCAATGGTCTTGCCCTGAGAAAAAGCCTCATGAATTATCATTTTTGTTTGGCTTAATGTTTCCCCTGTCATTCAATCCCCCTCAGTAAAGCATCTTCGTTTGCATGCATCAGGTGCTTGTGCAACTCATCTGCACAAGTGGAACATTTGGCAGGCAATAGTAGAAAACACACACTTGATTTTTTGCTATATCCTTATTCAATATATCGTTGTATCCCACTGGGATACTTTGGAGTTATTATATATGCAAAGTCCACATGTAAACTATCTCACAAGTGAATAGAGCACACACACATTTCAGCAAGCATTTTATGATATCTCCTCAAAGGACAATACTGTGGAAAGTAAACTTGGATAGACTTCAGAGTAGTCAGTTTACAGCTTGTATAGAAAATTAATGACTCAATACACAACTGAGCCCGCCTCACAGTTAACATTTCCAAATTGTGTGTTGATGTGAATATCTAGTTTGAGCACCATTGTTATCTAGCAGTCTTCTTGTTACACACCTTACACTTCTCCACCTTCCTTCCTCAATTCAATTGGGTTCGGGTGTGGAGAAGACATACTTGTCCACTCCATCAGCATCTCATCATCTTCCTCAGTAAGGCACTTGCCATCTTAGAGGTCCTTATGTAAAAAAACTGCTTCTGCTGTACAAAGTCACACAGTGCATGTTGAAATTCACATTCCCCTCACTACCCCGCAGCTCACCGTTTTTGGCAGCACACTGCCATGCTTGGCTGTAGGAAAGACTCTTTCATCTTGCTACACCTGTGTGTCACAAGCTATTTAGGTAATCATGGTTGTGTGTTAACTCATTTTTAGTGGCTAGTAAAGCTATAGTGCTATACAATCCAATCCAATCCAATCCACTTTATTTATATAGCACATTTACACAACAAGAACGTTTCCAAAGTGCTGCACAGCCATGTTAAAAACAATATTAAAAACAATATTAAAAACGATATTAAAAACAATATTAAAAACAATATTATGCTACACCAATGACTGAATAAAAACAAAGAATAAATGAATAGAAAACAAATACAGAGACAATATAAAAAATAAATATGATTAAAAACGATTTTAAAGGGTAAAACCAATTAAAACAGTAAAATAGACATCAAAATTTATAACCCTAACCCTAACCACACAGGACAACAGAGGACAGAAGACCACACAACTCACGTAGTGTTAAAAGCCAAAGAATAAAAGTGGGTCTTAAGACGAGACTTAAAACACTCCACTGTGAACATGGAGGGGCAGAGTGTTCCAGAGTTTAGGGCCGACCACAGAGAAGGCCCTGTCTCCCCTGGTTTTAAGTCTCGTCCTGGGCACCACGAGCTGGAGCTGGCTCTCGGACCTCTGAGCGCGCGCAGGAGTGTAAATTTGGATGAGGTCCGAGATATACTGAGGTGCCAGTCCATGTAAAGCTTTAAAAGCAAACAGCAAGGATTTAAAATCAATTCTAAAATGAACAGGGAGCCAGTGCAAACTCCGAAGAATTGGGGTTATATGCTGGCGTTTCCTGGCCCCTGTTAAAAGTCGTGCTGCCGCGTTCTGGACTAACTGCAACCGGGAGAGAGCTTTTTGGCTACTGCCAGCATAAAGTGCATTGCAGTAGTCCAGGCGACTTGAAATAAAAGCATGCACGACTTGTTCAAAAAGGTTAAAAGATAAAAATGGTTTTACCTTTGCTAAAAGACGAAGATGATAAAAACACGATTTTAAAACGCCATTGACTTGTTTGTCAAATTTAAAATCACTGTCTATAGTGACGCCAAGGCTGGTGACTTTGGGATGCACATAATTTTGCAATGGTCCCAAGTCAGTGAGGGCCGGACCAAAAACTGAAATTTCCGTTTTTCCCTCATTCATTATTAAAAAATTCTGGGCTAACCAAGCCTTGACATCACATAGACAGTTGAGAAGGGGTGTCAGGGGGCCGTGGCCATTTGAAATTGGCATATACATTTGGCAGTCATCTGCATAAAAGTGATAAGACACTCCATGTTTCTTAAAAATCTCTCCAAGAGGGAGAATGTACAAGGAAAACAGGATGGGGCCTAGAATGGATCCCTGGGGGACACCACAGTAAAGCGGAGCAGAAGAAGAGGTGGCGTCCCCCAGCCTGACAGAGAAGGACCTCTCTGACAGGTAGGATCCGAACCACTCTAATGCAGTCCCCCTGACACCCACACAGTCTCTCAGGCGGTCTAAAAGAATTGTGTGGTTGACTGTATCAAAGGCAGCTGTAAGATCTAAAAGCACTAAAATGGCAGAGCTACCAGAATCAGACATTAAAAGCAAGTCATTAAAAACCTTTAAAAGTGCAGATTCAGTACTGTGCAAAGCCTTGTATCCAGACTGAAATGGATCTAAAGTGCTATTTTCATCTAAAAAAGGCTGCAGTTGCGCTAAAACACATTTCTCCAGAATTTTTGACACAAAAGGTAATTTGGAAATGGGCCGATAATTTGACAAACATGTCGGATCTAGACCTGTTTTTTTAATCAAAGGCTCGACAACAGCTCTTTTACAAAAAGAGGGGACACAGCCAGAAATCAAGCTGCTGTTGATGATGTCCCTAACAGACAAGTCAATAGTGTCCCAGATTTCTTTAAAAAAGCGAGGGGGGACTGGGTCTGTGGGACAGGACGAGGGTTTCAGTTTGTGGACTATTCCTGTAAGCTCAGGCATGGACACAGGCTCAAACTGACTAAACACAGCCGAGCACTGAGTGGCCACATTAAAACTCAATGGAGAGCGAGAAAGATTTGCCCGAATAAAAGCAACCTTATCGTTAAAAAAGGAGAGAAATTTTTCACATGTTTCACTTGTCATCTCCAGTAAAGTGGCTGGATTCGGATTAAGAACATAACTAATAGTATTAAAAAGAACACGTGGCTTGCTGATACTATTTAAAATGAAGTCTGACAGATATTTTGTTTTCTCAGCTTTAACCACACTTTGATAGTTCTGACAGTTTTCTTTTAAAATTTGATAAGAAACCTCCAAGTGATCCCCTTTCCACTTGCGCTCCGCCCTTCGCCACTCACGCCGAGCTGTGCGTGTGGTTTCATTGAGCCAAGGCTCCTGTTTTGGCTTTGGACGTATAGCTCTGAGGGGCGCTATACTATCCAGAACCTCAGAACATGTAGAAAGAAAAGAGCACATCAATTGTTCAGTGTCTGCAGAGTGTGGTATACTCTGCATGGACACAGTGAATAAAGGGGAGAAGGTGGCTGCGGTGTCAGACCTAATAACACGCCCATGACGCACGGCAAGTGGTTTCACATCAGGGTCCAAACTTAAATTAAACATAACAGGACTGTGATCCGAAAACACAGCATCACCAACAACGACATTGTCAACATTAAAACCATGAGACAATACGAGGTCTAGTGTATGCCCACGTTCATGTGTGGAACCAGACACAGACTGTATAAAATTAAAAGAGTCAATGACATTCAGGAAGCTCCTGGATAGAGGTTCGTCTGGGCAGCAGGTGTGAATATTAAAGTCACCAACAATAAGAACACGATCATATTTGGGCAGAATTTCGGCCAGAAATTCAGAAAAGTCATTTATGAAGTCTTTGTGGTACTTGGGTGGTCGATAAACGACGGCACACAGGACGACATACGAAAGACCCAGCTCAAACATGCATAGTTCGAAGCTTGAAAAGGAGGATTGCAGGCGGATCTGACGGCATTTAAAGTCATTTTTAAAAACGACTGCTAATCCTCCTCCTTTTCGGCCAGACGACCGCGGAGAATTAAAATACGAGCACTCCGGTGATAAAAGTTCATTTAGAGGAGCGAACTCACCAGTTCTCAGCCATGTCTCCGTCACACAGAGGAAGTCCAGTCCGCGGGAGACTAATAAATCCTTCAGGATAAATGTTTTGTTTGTCAAGGATCTTGCGTTAACAAGACCGAACTTAACGGGGGCCGGCGCGTCCAAGGCCGCTGCTGATCCGGGTGGGGCCCGACACAGAGCCCGCAGGTGGCGGGAATTCACTCCGCACCTCCGGGGGCGGGGACAGCAGGAGCGCGGCGGGCGAGCTTCCCCCTGCAGACCGACGACAGGAACAATCCAGGACCCGGCGGGATCCAGCAAACGTGGGTGCAGGAAGAAACCAGGTACCGATCCATACCTCCTTCGGGAAGCCACGGAAAGCCGGGCCAGGAGTGCCCTAACTTTCACCAGCTGGCCGCCACGTTTACCGCGGCGCCGATGACGCTTTCGCCGGGGGAGAGGAGCCAGAGGGCGAAAAAGGAAGGCAGGAATCCAGCCAGGTGAGAAAGCTGACTGGGACGTCGTAAAACTAACGTCGAAGTTGATCATATCCGTGTGAGAGGGACAAAGATCCAACAGCGTTTGGCGGTCATACACAAACAGTGAGTTGACAGGTACAACAAAACAAGCAAAGCTGACAGCGAGAGACGGCAAGCCTCAGCACATACTGGCGCCATCTTGGATTCAGCCAGTCAAACGGTATACAAACTGTACATTGACTACTTGGCCATAGTCATTTCTTCTTTATTTTGTACTTTCCTATTCAGCAGCAAACTTTAGTCCAAGTTTTGTTTCTAAACCAGTCTTTGCATTTTGTAACCCCTTTTTCTCCATGCGCCCCTCCTAGAGTGGGTTTAATCCCCTAATGTCGGTTTGAGTTTGAGTTTGAGTTTGAGTTTATTTCGAACATGCAAGCATACAACATGATACATCACAATTTCCAGTTTCTCTTTTCAACATGTTCGAAAAGGAGTAGGAAGAAGCAGAGCTTATTTAATCCTACCCCTTTTCTTTACATAACAGTTGCTGAAACTTTTTTATTCACTTCCTGTTCTCAATTTATTCACAATAAACTCCATAGGTAATCACAATAAAAATAAATAAATAAATAATAGTAAGAATTTAATAATAATAATTGGTGAAGTAAGTCATATTTCATATGATGAGATAAGTAAGATTACTTTAAGAATGAATGAATGGATGGATGAAATAAATTGAGAATGTTTGTCATGGTTCTTCTTCTTTGTACTTTGTAAACACTTTAAGTTTGAAGAGTTTCTTGAAGTGTATCATATTAGTACATTGTTTGATTGCTTTGCTTAATCCATTCCATAATTTAATTCCACATATTGATATACTGAAGGTCTTAAGTGTTGTACGTGCGTACAAATGTTTTAAATTACATTTTTCTCTAAGATTATATTTCTCCTCTTTTGTTGAGAAGAATTGTTGTATATTCTTGGGTAGCAGGTTATAGTTTGCTTTGTGCATAATTTTAGCTGTTTGCAAATTCAACATGTCGTGGAATTTCAGTATCTTTAATTCAATAAATAAAGGATTTGTATGTTCTCTATATCCAACATTATGTATTATTCTAACTGATCTTTTTTGTAACACCGTTAATGAATGAAGTGTACTTTTGTAATTATTTCCCCATATTTCTACACAGTAGCTCAGATATGGTAACACGAGTGAGCAGTAGAGAATATGAAGTGATTTTTTGTCTAGAACATGTTCTGCTTTATTCATTATTGACGTGTTTCTTGCTACTTTATGTTGTATATTTTTTACGTGAGATTTCCAGTTCAATTTATCATCAATCATTATACCTAGAAATTTGGTTTCATTTACTCTTTCAATTTCTATTCCGTCTATTTGTATTTGTGTTTGACTTTCTCTTCTACTGTTACCAAATAGCATTATTTTAGTTTTACTAAGATTCAACAATAGTCTGTTTTTGTCAAACCATCTTTTTAATTTGTTAATTTCTTCTGTTATTATTTGTATTATCTCCTGTGTGTTCTCTCCTTAACAAAACGCTGTTGTATCATCCGCAAATAATACTAACTTTAAATCTTTTGTAACTTTACAAATGTCATTTATATAGAGATTGAATAATTTAGGTCCTAATATTGATCCCTGAGGTACACCACAGGATATATTTAGCGTTGTAGACATGTGTTCGCCTAGCTTCACGTATTGTTTCCTGTTCGTTAGATAACTTCTTATCCAGTTTAATACCAACCCTCTGATGCCATATCGTTCTAGTTTTTTGATTAAAATATTGTGATTAATTGTGTCAAATGCTTTAGTTAGATCCATAAAAACAGCTGCTGCACATTTTTTACTGTCTATTGCATTGGTAATTTCTTCTGTAATTTCAATTAAGGCCATTGAAGTTGAGACATTAGCTCTGTATCCATATTGGTTCTCTTCGAGTATTCTATTTTTATTTATGAAACTCTCTAATCTGTTATCAAACAGTTTTTCAATGATTTTAGAAAATTGTGGAAGTAAAGAAACAGGTCTATAATTTGTAAATTGATGTTTATCTCCAGTCTTATAAATTGGTGCAACTTTAGCTATTTTCATTTTGTTTGGGAATGTACCTGTTTGAAATGATAGATTACTAATATACATTAATGGTCCTGAGATCTCTTCTATAACCTTTTTTATCGTTTCCATATCAATTCCATTACAATCAGTTGAAGTCTTAGATTTACATTTTTTCACGATTGTAACTATTTCCTCCTATGTCACATTACTGAGGAACATGGAGTTGGGATTTCGCTCTATGGTATCATTATAGTCCTCAATTGGAACTGGGTCTGGAATCCTTTCTTCCAATTTTGGTCCAATATTTACAAAATAATTATTGAAGCTTTCAACTACTTCCCTTATGTTGTCATTTTTTTTATTTCCGTGTAAAAAGTATTGAGGGTAGTCCCTCTTTGTGCCATTTTTAATAATGCTATTGAGGATGTCCCATGTTGCTCTCATATTATTTTTGTTCCTGTCCAATAATTCACTGTAATATTATTTTCTACATGATCGTAGTATGTCTGTTAACTTGTTTTTATACTGTTTGTACTTAATTTCTGCCTCTATAGTTCTTTGTGCTATACATTCTCTATATAGTGTATTCTTCTTCTTACAAGCATTTTTTAGTCCTTTTGTCATCCATGGTTGATTATTCTTTCTTTGTTTATTACTGAGTTGTATCCATGGACAATGTTTGTCATAAGGTATTATGAACTTGTTTAAGAAATGTTCATATGCTTCATCAACCTCTTTTTCCTTGTACACATTGTCCCAATCTTGCTTTTGTAGCTCAATTTTGAAAGCAGTCATCCTCTTCTCTTTGCACAGTCTTCGAAATGTCCTTTTGTCTTCCATGTTCTTCTTGTAGTGTCCATCATATATTGTAAAAACTGGCAGATGATCACTAACGTCGGTTATAAGTAGACCACTTGTAGTGTTATTGTCAAACTCATTGGTAAAAATATTATCAATAAGCGTGGCACAGTGTGCTGTGATTCTGCTTGGCTTTGTGATTTTTGGATATAGACTGATGCTGTACATTGTATCAATGAAGTCATCAATAGACTTTTGCTTGTTAGGGTTCAATAAGTCAATATTAAAGTCACCACATAAGAACATTATTCTTTGACCATTATCCATGTAAGTAGCCTTGATCCATTCTTCAAATGTTTCTATACTTGACTTAGGTGATCTATATATACAACTCATGAAAATGTTTTTGCTTTTTTCCTGACATATTTCAATGGTTATACATTCTAAGATATTATCTATAGCAAATGACATGTTTTTTACCACTTTGTAGTTCAGGTTCTTCATCACGTACACAGCTACTCCTCCTCCATTTTTGTTGGTTCTGTTGATGTAGTTTAGTTCATATCCCTCCAGATCAAAATCTATTCCTTTTTTATCATCAATCCATGTTTCTGTGACAGCAATCACTTTTAATGGTTCGTTGATGTATTCCAAAAAGTTCTTAATGTTGTTGTAGTTTGCATACAAGCTTCTGCTATTAAAATGAATAATTGACAATTTGTTATCGCATGTAATGTTGCTATTATATTGATCATCTGTATAATAAAAACAATTATTACTGATGTGGGAGAAAAAATTTGTATCTGGATCTATATCATTTTCCAAATCCTGGTTTTTGTAATCTTTGTTACAGAAATTTTTTAGTTCCATATTTTCTTGTTCAACAATCTTTGATGTTGTTTCAATAATCTCAATAAGTGTAGGTGGATGCAATCCTGAATGTAGGTCCTCTTGTTTAGTCGTCCTTTGGAACATAGTAGTGTCGATGCTGAATTTGGGTGTTTGTTTTCTGTCGGAGTCCATTATCATCGTTGTTTTGGTAGCTGTGTAAACTTTAAAAATTGTCCAGGTCCTTGATGTAATGGACAACAATTACTCTTGCTTCTGGACCTCCATTCAGCTTGATGTAGATTTTACAGTTGATGCTCCAAGTTCCCTGAATTTTTCCCTGCTTTCTCAAGTCGCGTGCTTTCTTGGCGATTCCAGCATTGCGTTTTGTGAGAGGATCATTCATGTACACATTTGTTCCCTTCAGCTTCTTTCCCTGTTTAGCAATGCCATTTTAGATTTTCTGTTTACGAGTTTCACGAGCACGACTGGAGTGGCGTTGTTGTTTCTTCCGTTCAGTGGGATGCATGTTTCGATGGTATTAATGTCAGTTTCAATTTCCTTTGATTGCAGAAAGTTGACCACTTGCTGTTCTGCTGAGATCATATCCATTTCATCTGGTTCACCTTCATTATTCACAGCTTTCGCATAGGATCTTGGTTTAATTCGGTGCCCAGTCACGATGATATCATTCATTCGTTTGTCCTGATCCATTTCATCTATGATATTCTTCAACATGTTGTTGTCTTCTTGAAGGTTCTTCATTCGTTTGCCCATTTCAGTGGCTTCATTATTTCTTCTGTTGTTCTGAGATTGCAGATTTTCTATATTTTCCTGCAGACTTTTCACATCTTGTTTGTGTTCTGTTGTTACTTTTCTCAGATATTCTTTCAATTCTTTCATTTCTTCTTTCATTTCTTTCATTTCTTAGGGGCTGCACTAGACGCTTGGATTGTCTTGGGTAGAAATTGTCAGCTTTTTAACAGACGCTTTACAGTACCCACGTACAATCATGTACCGGTACACAAAACGTGTACGGGCTACGGACACACATAACGTGTTATCTCCATGCATCAGTGTGTGAAGTCATGTGGACCGGTATGAGTCTGCGGCTCTGAGCCTCAAACCGTAGCACAGCTGAGCTCGAACATCTCCACTGGGATCCTCTAATCGCTTCACAGCCCGAACCTCTGGCCAGCGGGCAACTTTGGAATTGAAGCAGACGGCTTATATTTTTTATGTTTACACTTGTAATTTTCAGAGGAAAAATTACATTCAGTATTGTTATGTTGGCAATGATATTTTAGGCTTAGTTTAGGCATTTCTGAAAGTGAAATAGGCGTTTTTATCCCTGCTGGTCTTTCGGGCTTTTATTTGTACGAGAGGACTGACTTTAGATGTTTGGTATGTTCTCTAGTAATGCACTTTCCCGCTAACGTTGACACATGATGAATAATACATAGCCTTTTACAATGCTTCCAAAAATAGCTGTGAAAATGTCACGAGAGCGAACAGCAACCAGAATGTGACTTTTTGTCCACTATATTGCATGTGTGGTCCAAGCCAAAGGTGTCCACTGCTACCCGCTTTGTGGCTGTCAGAGCAGCTCTTCGCCACCAGGCCGGTTGAGCTGACAAGCAGCAGCCGAGTGACACCTGAGCAAAGAGCAGCTGGAGTAGCAGCAGACAATGTTGGGTGGTGGCCTTGGAGTGCCCTTTGAAGGCAGGGGTGTGTTCTAGGGTTGTACTCTCCCTTTCTCACCTTACGTAGCACTCATTTCATAAATATTTCTTCCCCTCTTGTGCTTTTAGAGCCCACTAAGAAAAGAGCATCATCCTACCACTTAAACCTTAAAGACACTGGTTTTGCATCCGTTTTGGATGGTATTTTTTGAAAGAATTACCCACCTCACTGTTGGCTATTGAAAGATTAATGGTCCCTTATCGTAGTATTTTTTCCTGTCTGAGGTCCCAGAATAATATGTTCAAAATGAACTCCGTCGAAGCCTGTCTACAACAGAGCTTGTGTCTTCAAGAAGCTTTTTTTATCCACTTGTTACATATAGTCTGTAACTTGTCCAGTTATGCTATATTTTACTTGCAACAATGTAACATTAAGAAGTAGGACACAAACATTAACATTAGGGTACTTTTCATTACATACATTTGAACTGATACGGTACCAATTCCCGGTACCTGGGAATAAATACCGGTACCCAACTGTATTAATTTTTAATACTTTTGTGTCTGCTCATTTGTTAATAAATGTTAATTTGTTTATTAATAAAATCTAAATAGTTGTATTTACCATTTAACAGCAATAGATGACAATGATAATGACACTGTAACCGTGCTGTACAGCTATATCTTGTTTTCTTACAATTTTAAGTTGCATTCATTTCAGTTTGACCTATGTGTGTTGCCGTAACCTGGACGTTTTCCAATACCATTGTAAATGTGCCAGTCTTTTATTTTGTTGAGTACAACAACGTGTTTATACTGTTTTGATTTGATACATTTTATTTTAAATATGCAAAAAACAAGAGCAAACCTGATCCAATACAGTGCTATAGCCTTAACAGCCATTATAACAAAATGAAAACAATGGAGTAATAAAAATGAAAAAATAAACAAAATGAGCAATGGACTTTTTTATTTAATTGTATTTATTTATTTTTTGACATATTTGAAAAGGAGTGAGAAGAAGTTTACACTTATTTAATACCACCCCTTTTCTTTAAATCCTAAATTACTCTGAGCTAGAACTACCTGTTCACTCAAACTTAATTAACTTGTATATACATAAATTATAAATATATATACATATGCACACTACACACATACACAGCCACACCATTACCACTAGTGATCTTGGAAATGGCATCATGCCACAGCAGCAGCACCACTGCCTCAATGGGCAGCCCCACACTCTTCTGTATCAAGCCCCTTCTTTATCTCTGTACATCTGTAAGTATTGTACTTATTACACACTAGCTGTTTGATTGTAACGTGTATCTTAGTTGTAGTCTTCATTACCAAATTTGGACATGTTGAAATCGCCATGTATAATTGCTAATGCTAATCAAAAGCATACATATGGCATATCCAATTTAAATTAACATCAAGCTAGAGCAATTTGGAAAGTGGAGCCTTACTTTTGATAGCTTTCTATTAGGCATGCTTGCTTCGTTGGTAGAGGTGTGTGATATTAACATATATATCGCAGTACAACATAAAAATGTCTATTGTACGATATAATAATAATAATAATAATAATAATAATGAATTGCATTTGTTACGCACTTTACATTTGTTAAAATCTCAAAGTGCTACAAAGTATTAAAAATAAAAATAGAAGGTAAGAATATATAATAAAAAATTAAAATAGAAATGAATCATGACACACACTAGATAAAACAGAAACATAGATAAAGTAGAAATAAGAGCCTGAAAGCACTGGATAAAAAAACAGATAAGCAAGCAGTGCATTTAAAAACAAGAAGGCAGAGAAATTAGATAAAAGCTGTGCTAAAAAGGTGGGTTTTTAGTCCCTTCTTAAAATGGTCGACCGACTGTGGTGCTCTAAGATGGTCGGGGAGAGCGTTCCAAAGTTCGGGAGCGGTCGAGCAGAAAGCCTGGCGGCCCATAGATTGTAACTTTGTCCTGATGGGTTTGAGGAGGTTAGTGTTTGAGGAGCGGAGGCTGCGGGTAGGGGGTTGAGGGGAAACTAGGTCCTTGAGGTAGGAGGGGGCGTTGCCGTAGATGCATTGGTGAGTGAGCAGGTTGATCTTAAATTGGGTCCGGGATGCAATAGGGAGCCAGTGGAGTGATTTGAGGATAGGTGTGATATGATCACGCTTGCGCACTCTCGTCAGGATCCTCGCTGCGCTGTTTTGAATGTACTGGAGCTTTTTGATGCTCTTTTTGGGGACCCTGACGAGGAGTGCGTTGCAGTAATCAAGCCTGGAGGAGATGAAGGCATGGACGAGTCTTTCAGTGTCGGCTAGGGTGAGTGAGGGGCGGAGTCTTGAGATGTTGCGGAGGTGAAAGAAAGAGGTTTTGCGCAGATAGTTGATGTGGGCTTCAAAGTTCAAGTGGGGGTCCATTTTCACTCCCAGGTTGGTCACAACTGGGGAGAGTGGCAGGTCCTGTCCAGAGAAGGTGATGCTGGTTATGGGGCATGTGTTGATCTGGTGTGGGGTGCCTATTTTCATGACCACTGTTTTTGAGCTATTGAGCTGCAGGAAGTTGATGCTCATCCATGCCTTTATCTCCTCCAGGCAGGTGGTGAGAATGGAGAGGGGCGTTGGAAATGAGGGTAAGGTTTGCATTGTTTGCAGGTAGAGCTGTGTATCATCAGCATAGCAATGGAAGGAAATTCCATGCCTGCTGATGATATGGCCAAGGGGTAGTAGATCCAAGGTGAACAGGGTGGGGCCGAGGACAGATCCCTGGGGTACACCGCAGGTGACAGGCAGGGTGCGCGAATGTGAACCTCCCAGGGAGACATATTCTGACCGACCGGAGATGTAGGACTTGAACCACTGTAGTGCTGTATTGTTGAGACCGATGGTGGATTGATGGCGACTGATTAGGATGTTGTGGTCGACAGTGTCAAATGCGGCTGTAATAGATATAATTATCTATTGTTTATGTCAAAATGTTGGTGTTTGGGCTGTGGCTAATGTAACCGCAGAAACACTGCAATTTTCACTTAAAATAAGTTAACGGCAAGAGCCGGCAGGAGTGTATATGCAACAATGCACAGGTGGAAAGCACAATGGAAGCTAAACCAACAAAACCCAAAAAGGAATTGGTGCCAAAAAGAGGGGAAAGTACTCTTTTGTTTAAAATAAATAAAATCTGACACCGACCAAACAACTGTCCGATAATCTACAAAACCGGCTGCCAACAAGTCGTTGCTTACGACTTCCATCCATCCATCCATTTTCTACCGCTTGTGCCTTAGACATGTCTTTTCTTTTCTATCACTTGAAAACACAACATGAAGAACAGTACGGAGACAGTGTTAAAATGCAAAAAAATACTAACGTTACCCCAAAATCACTGTGATGAAATTAAAAGCACACTAACGAGCCTAACAGAATGTATGTCCAATGGCACAGTCTATTACATGCAATCCCACAGACACCAAGGAATTACCGAAGCAATCTCTAAATGTATATGCGTAGACATAATTCTCGTATACACTGTCAAAAAGAAGGTCTGGTACTAACGCTTATTGGTTAATTGTTGTGTCCTTTTTTATGTATAAAATGTGTTTTATAAATAAAAGTAAAAAAGATAAGCAAAATTGGCATTAATTTAATTTGTGTTTAAGTATAATTTTAAGAAAAAATACTATTGTGATATGTATCGTTATCGGGATATAAAATTACCTATATCGGGATATATTTTTTCATACATATCGTAATGTACTATTTGTTGACATGTAAAATTGCAACATTGCCGAGAGGTGGCTCAATATGAACACGCATGTTTGCCCACCAAGTGCATAAGCCATTGCCGAGTCTGCAACCGGATGTAATGTCACAGGCAACAGAGGTATTGGATTATGGCATCGTTTGATTTTATGTGAAGCTCTAACCGGTAGTACCGACGGAATGTGGTCAGTACCTATAAAAGTATGAGATTTGGTATCCATCCCTAATTAGCATACTGGAGCTATGGGAGGTACACGCTAACAGTATGCTCACAGTTTAACAACAACATCATGCTGGGTTTTACTGAATAAAAACAATGTAATCCGATTGCTGGGTTGCATATGACGTCACATCCGTTTTTCTTCTTCGCGGCTTAATTCGCTCGATGGTCAACCAGCTTGAGCGTAGCATTAAAATAAGTGAGAGTAAGTGTTGAGTTTGAGCAGAAAATGTCGTATTGCTGTTCTGTTCTTGGGTGTTCCAGTCGTTCAGATAGAGAGATGGGAAAGAGTTTTCTTAAAGTCACGAAATAAGTGGTAATAAAGTCAGGGAAAAACAAAAGTACATTGAAGGAAATTGCTTTTAAAAATATCACTTTCATCATCTTGTGGAATACAATCAAACTATCTCTGCCTGTGTCTGCAGTGATCACTTTGTAAAATGTTTGTTTGAACATTTGGTTTGTTTGAGAAACTTTCCGTGATGCATTCAAGTTTATTTTCTTGTATATTAGTAGTGTTTGAGAGCAGAACTAAACGTAAAAAAGGACAAGAGATCACATTAGTTCGTGTTTGCTATGCCTAAATATAACTACGAAGATGATTGTGCAAATAAACTAATGTCATTTTCTAGTAATAAATATTGTAAGTGTTGGGACAAGTGATAGAAAATGGATGGATGGATGGTCCAATCAACCATATTTTGCAATTTTCATAGCAAACATTAAAAGCTTAGTTGTTGTTGTAGGAAAGCCATTCTTTATTCGACACGGATGACCGCATAATGTCTTTGGTGCTATTTGTTAGCATCAAGAAAATATCCTTAATAGTATTAATAAACTAGATAAATAAATCTCTCGTATATATATATATATATATATATATATATATATATATATATATATATATATATATATATATATATATATATATATATATATATAATATGTCAGCATATTTATGTGTCCTTATCAAGATTCAGTATATGCTGTTGAGCCTACCTATTTATATATATATATATATATATATATATATATATATATATATATATATATATATATAATTTATTTATCCCCTTCTAACTTCATGTGTAATTCATAAAATGAGTCCAAATTCACAAGTTTTGTTGTAGATGATGCTACTTATGTACATAATATACCACATGATGTTAGTGCATCAGTTGAGGAAAATGAGTAAAGTACATTAGTAAGATCCTGTAATTTGATTTTGATATTATTAATTTCATCATCTGATAGATACAAAATTAACACCAATGGGAGCATTTTAAAACTCTGCCAGACTCAATGACACCTATTATTAATTATGATGAACATGATCACATAATTTATTCAGAAAGTATAAATTACGACAAACGAAGATAGACTACTATTAACCGCAACATTTAAGTGTAAAAAAAACACATTATGATTTGTACATTTTTTAGAATGTGCTTTTTTTTATTATATTTTTTACAAATAATTTGAAGTTATTTTTATTTTGAAGTTATTTTGCCATGATTTTACAAGTCCGGCCCACTTTGGAACAGATTTTCCTCCATGTGGTCCCTGAGCTAAACTGAATTTGACATCCCTGCGTGCAGAGTCATCTGGCTAGGGGTAGATCAGAGAAAGTATAATGTCCATAAGGAAGGAGATTTATCCTTCATGACATCATGAAAAGTCACAGGTTCCTCAAAAGTGGACCAAACAAGCGAGGGTGTTGTTATATTATTCAGTTTTTTGCTCATAAGCTGGTTATAGGGACACATGTTACTGTTGGAACACCTTTAAAATGTCACTTTTGCATCATAGTGGACCTTTAAGATTCCTCCCTCCTAGCTTAGCTTAGTGCAGGGGCCCTCAAAAAGCAGCCAGCGGAAGAACTAAACCTGTTTACACATTATGGCCCATTGACTGTCCTTCTGCTGTTACACTCGCGACAGTATTACCACAACCTCAGCTACTCAAGATGGCAGTAATATAGGTCAACAGAGTATATGCTTCCATTTACCGTACGTGGCTAAAGACAAGCAAAGTAGAAGAGGAGATGGCGAAGATGTAATCAGTGCACACGGCGCAGTGGATGGTAGAGGGCGGGGATAAAGGGATTGTAACTGGGGCTATGATCAATGTTTTATAAGTTTGTAGTACACTGACTTTCAGTGAATTATCTCTGTCTGCCATGCGTGGGCCAAACCTGTTAGGTCAAGATAACACAGCTCATTGTCCTCATGTTCGTCCCTGAAACAGAAACACAAAGAATTCCGGACACTAGACATCGCCTATATTTATGTAGTCTGCCAAATACTAAGTGTAGTCGCCCAGCCAAGACACTATAGATCAAACTCTGTAACGATTTTCAATCCGGCCCGCCGGACGTTTCCAAATAATTTTTTTAGACCTATAACATCTAATAAACTGTAACCGCCATTTTGAAGTGCAGTGCTGTTTTAAAATTAACATAAGTTTTAAACTATAGAAAGTATTTCAATGGTTGGGATCTGAGCTTTTAAAAATATACGGGTTATTACAGTAATCTACGTCACAGGCAGACTAGGCACAAAGGAGAGTGACCGTGGTTTGTTTACAGAGCGGCCAGCCTAACCCACGAGTGTCAGGTACGGACGTGGAAGCAGATTTTTACAACAATGTTCTGCAGAAAAGTGATATCATCCGATTGTAGGTGTTCATATTTAGCTGTTTTTGTTACATTTTTGTTGTTTTGTTTGATTGTAAAATATGTTGATCGAGGAGGTGTTTTGAGAAATGAAAGAGGAGCGACGGACAAAAGTTCTTAATATTCAGTGTTTTATCATTTATAGTTAATATTGTAAATCCCACATTTTTCATTTTCATGTACATTCTGGGTGTCTCAAAATTTAAAATTCCATTCCGTTTTTTACAGGTGGTCGGTCTGTCATATCGTCTTTAGCATTCAATCAGACATTATTGTGATTTTTTTGTATCAGTGTTCCTGAAAAAAGGAACCCAAGCACATATACTGTACAGCAGATTTTAAAACACCGATCCCCAGACACATTTTATTCACTTAATAGGACCCCCAAGTCAAAATAATTGCCCAAGTCTGCGATAGATAATACATGACCATGGTTTAGTCAGCATTAGAGATCGAGCGGTTTATGAAAATAATCTGAACCGTTTGGTTGACCTGGCATGGTTCGTAGCGTGTGTGTTTCTCAAATCATGTCTTTGGTGTAATAAATCCGTTTGGAGTATGTACGTGTAGTTCTGTTCTGATCATTCGCATGTGCATCATGAGGCGAATTAAGGATGGATGATATACGGCGCGGACAAAATCACAGAATTGACCAGTAAAAAAAAAAAACTGTTTAACACAGAATATCAAGAAAATTGACATAAATGTGACCAAAATGCATCTTGAGGCAGAGGATGGAGAAATCATGTGTCTGGTACTGCCAGGGATCCCGGATGCCCTCTATTTAGCGGAATTCCTCTATTTTTCTAGCCAAAATGATAATTTTTTTCAATGTCCGTACAACACCGCTAAAACAATGCGTTTTGATTGAGTCAGGTGGCTTTTGTGGTGTAGTGGCTGTCTACGGGCAGAGTCGTGTATAGAGAGAGTATGGCCAACTAAACCAGAGGTGCCATCTTTGCTACCACTGATGTGTGCGGCTGGGCCGGTAGGCATGCAATTGCATAGTAAGTCTAAATATAGTTTCTAAACATACTCCAGCTCATAAACTTACACTAGAATATGCTTTTATTTTGTCAAAGAATGATTTTGCAGTCATCTTTGATGCACTCTGCTGCTACTTTCATGCAGTGTTAAGTGACCAGCAGGCTCTCTAACACGCACCCGATGGCGCAATAAACGTAAAAACATACACAGAACAACCAAAAAAATTACTTAAATTATGACATTTCCCCCATATTTCTACACATTAACTCAGATTTGCTCACACTGGCGAGCAGAAGGGAATATAGAAGAATGTTTAGTCCAGATTAGAACATATTTTGCTGTTTTCTTTATTGACATATTTCTTGCCACTTTGTTGTATATTTTTTATATGAGGTTTCTAGTTCATTTTATCATCTGTTACACTCAAAAATTTATAAATGTATTGAATAGGTTGTCTGTGTTGGCGCTTATAATAACAATATCACTCATATTTTGTTAATTTTCATATCACGACATTTGTTGGCGGTTTTTGGATGTTTTTTAGAGGGTGTAATGGGCGCAATATAGGACCCTTGTTCTGTTGACTCATTTGTTAGCTATCTATTTATGATTTCAAATGCATTAAAAAAAAAGTCAAGCATGTGTTCCTGTATTGCAAAAGGATTGTGAATGATAGACAGCACATCTCTTTCATGTTTTGAGTCGTTTCACCTAAAAACATAGCAGCTGTCAAACACCCTAAAGAACAGCAGCCCTCTTCTAGCTTTCACAACAGTGCTTTGCACAACATCAGGTCTGACTGTGCTAACAAAATAAAGGTTTCAGAAAAATAGTTTACATAAGCTTTTTTTTTACATGAAAGCAGTCATTGGTACATACATGTATGTCACAAAATGATTATGCTTTGATTTAAAATTATGTTTCACCAACAATTGTTTTGCACCAATAAATGTAAGGATTTTTGCATTTAATTAAAGGACATTTTCGTTTTGATTTAAGCAAATAAAACTTGTGCTTGACTTCATGTTGATTGTATACACTGTGGTTGTAAAGGTTTTAAACTTACATATTTTGTTTACACTAATTCAAAGCTAAGAGCATTAAGAGCAATGTCTAAGTATTTTTTTTTGTAAGATCTTTTTGTAAGAACCAGAACTGATAAACGGTAATGGTGGATTATTGGGATATATGGTATTCTAGGTTGTTTGAGAATGAACAACAACAAAGTACACCAAACCAAAATGAAAACTGTTGCACACAATTGTTACAAGATCTGAACAGTGGATTTTGTGAACTATTCCACCTCTGTCATTATTTAAAAATAGTAACTGTTAGTTTTGCTTTTTCTATGTTTTTTTTGTGTGAGTTATTTGGGTAATATTCTTAATCCAGACAGAAGTGTACCAGACCAGTGAGAGACTCTAGTACATCAAGAGTGATGCTGCTGACTCTCTGAACTCTGAAGCATCGTCCCCTCCCAGTCTGCAAGTGGATGCTCACATGACCTTTTGCTTTTTAAAATGAGGTCACTCAGGCATTCCTTGGATGCGTGCGCATGTGTTAGTGTGTGTCTGTGTGGTTTTCCCGGGGATTAAGGCAAGCACTTGTCAAAAACCGGACTGGATGTTTCTACTGTGAAAATCCTCTGGTGCATCATCTGTCAAAGCTGATGTGCTTTTTTCTTCTGTTTTTAACTTTGGCTCATGTGTGAGGGATTAATGTTGTGTTAATAGCGCTGTATTATCCAGCTCATAAAGCACTGGCCCCTTCATAGACCAGACTTGGACGTGACCCTGCTGCCTTACAAGACCAAAACGGAGATCATTTTGATCATACAGTTTCCATTTGATCCAGATTTATCATCTTTTTAGTTAAACAATTATCAGCGCACCAAAGTTGCCCTCTCTGCAAGAACCCTCCATCTTTTTGCATCCCAACTGTAAACCATTTTTCCCTCCTTAAATACAGGAGGGAGGGCTTTCCCGCCGGTGCTATCAATAATAAGCGATTAAGTCTGGGGTTTTTAACGTGATCACACCGATAATGGGGTGACAAGGCTTTCAAAGAACACCCGGCTTTCAGTGCAGAAAACCTCCAGCAGAAAATGTTTTTTGTTTTTTTTAATGGCTGGGAACTAGGGGTGTAACGGTTCATAAAAATTTTGGTTCAGTACGTACCTCGGTTCAGAGGTCACGGTTCGGTTCATTTTCGGTACAGTAAGAAAACAACAAAATATAAATCTTTTGGTTATTTATTTACCAAATTTGTAAACAATGGCTTTATCCTTTTAACATTGGGAACACTATAATAATTCTGCCCACGTTAATCAACTCTAAACTGCCTCAAGTTGTTGCTCAGATTAAATACAATGACAAAACTTTTCTTCTACATATAAAAAGTGCAACATTAAACAGTTTCAAGTCAACTCATCATGCTTAATTTATTACAGCATTTGGGAAGTCTGTAGTTGCTTTTTATTATGTAAATGTTATATTTTTATCAACATGTCATAGCAGGGACCCTGCCATTCAAAACTAGGCTGCTACATTACTAATGATTAATGTAACTATAGCTGAAAAAATAGTACAATAGCAATAGGAGAGACTACACGCACACACACACACACACACGCACACACACACCGCAAAATGAGCTAACGTTACGCTAAAAGCTAATTAGCTTTCACCTCAAGCCAGGACTGTGAGCGAGCTGAGCTGCAGTTTAAGTTTCTAGAAGGTCAACGGGCTCATAGTGATGTTACTAGTAGTTGACTAGGAGGTGTTTATTATATTTTGGGGAGAGTACGCTGCCTTATGCTCACCTGCTAAACACCTATCTGCTCGACGCTGAAGCGCTGACTACATGCGTCTCGAATACGCTCTGCTGATTGGCTGTTACCGCTCTGAATACGCACTGCTGATTGGCTGTTACTGCTTTTTGTGTAACCAATCAGATGGTTGTGTGGGTGGGACAATGCTGGGTTCTGAGACAGAGGAAGAAGAAGCAAAGCAGCTTGTTAAGACTTTAGCTTAGAAACTCGTTCGGTACACCTCCAAACCGAACCGAAACCCCTGTACCGAAACGGTTCGATAGAAATACACGTACCGTTACACCCATACTGGGAACATTTTTAACTGTGAATGGTAACCTACCTGTTTTAAGCTGGAAAAAAAAATTTGTGGAAACTTTCTCTGGTATGTCTGAAAGTGTTGGGGGTCTTAGAAGGGAGAGAAACAATATTTGTATTATGGTCTTGAAATCGATTCTGTATCTGGCCAAGAATGTTGTCCAAAATGTTGCTGTGGAGTTGTTAGTAGTGTGTACAAAAGTCGTCTTCCGCCTCGCCCTGGCCTCTGCGAGGGGTTGGACACCCTGCGATACTCATCGTTTCTTCGTAAATCTGATTGAAATTGTTCCTGGCACGCTCAACTGTGTCACATAATTTGTTCACACTTGCCATGCAGAATTGTACATCCAGTGTTTTCTTCTGTAGTATTCCAAAGAGCACATCAGCATGCTAAAAAATCTCATTAAATGTGTTGAGCAAAAAACAAAGCTCCAAAATCATCCAGACGCTTAGTAGTTCACCTGCACAAAGCACAGTATCCTCATCATACTCATGATGTTCCAGTATGTGATCAAACAACTCTGTTAGCACAATCCTCTTCTCGTGATCTGCATTCAATGCATATTTCCACCGTGTTCGTGCAACAGCTGGAGATATTGTGGAATAAAATCTTGTGAAAAGTATCTTAAGTGTTTGTGTGCTACACTGTACACTCCAAACTACGTATGTAGTGTTTACAGAGTCTTTGGACATACAGTATAAAACATTTTGATCCCCTATAGTGTGTGTTAACGCTTGAAGCACAGTGTCTTAATCATAGACGGTTCATTCCATTATTGGGCATCAAATGCAGACACAGACGCTAGTATAAACAAATCTCTCATGGCATGCCCTGCAGCTTTACCACTCATTCTTTTTAGTGTGTACTGACAAGCTACTTGTCTGTTCAATAAGACAACATTAGTCTTTTCAGTCAGGCTCTGTTTTTTTTCTGCCCTGGGGTTTTAGTGCCCTGGGGAACTAAAACCAGCAACATATGGCCGTGTCTTTGCCTCATGTGCTCCACGGTGTCCAGAAAAAGGTTAATTTCACCATCCTGCAAACAATTCTAATTGTATAGTATAAAATATATTTAAATTCATTCATTCATTGATTTTCTTTTTTTTTAACCAGGTAAAACCTCATTGAGATTAAAATATATTTTGCAATAGTGACCTGGCCAGGAGGGGAGCAAAAACAGGTTTTATAAATACAAAGAACAACAAAAAAACAAGAGCAGTCACACAACACACAGTAGGTAAAAGTAAAAACCCCGTTTCCATATGAGTTGGGAAATTGTGTTAGATGTAAATATAAACGGAATACAATGATTTGCAAGTCATTTTCAACCCTTATTCAGTTGAATATGCTACAAAGACAATATATTTGATGTTCAAACTGCTAAATTTTTTTTTTTTGCAAATAATCATTAACTTTAGAATTTGATGCCATCAACACGTGACAAAGAAGTTGGGAAAGGTGGCAATAAATACGGATAAAGTTGAGGGATGCTCATCAAACACTTATTTGGAACATCCCACAGGTGAACAGGCAAATTGGGAACAGGTGGGTGCCATGATTGGGTATAAAAGTAAATTCCATGAAATGCTCAGTCATTCACAAACAAGGATGGGGTGAGGGTCACCACTTTGTCAACAAATATGTGAGCAAATTGTTGAACAGTTTAAGAAAAACCTTTCTCAACCAGCTATTGCTAGGAAATTAGGGATTTCACCATCTACGGTCCGTAATATCATCAAAGGGTTCAGAGAATCTGGAGAAATCCCTGCACGTAAGCAGCTAAGCCCGTGACCTTCGATCCCTCAGGCTGTACTGCATCAACAAGCGACATCAGTGTGTAAAGGATATCAACACATGGGATCAGGAACACTTCAGAAACCCACTGTCAGTAACTACAGTTGGTCGCTACATCTGTAAGTGCAAGTTAAAACTCTTCTATGCAAGGCAAAAACCGTTTATCAACAACACCCAGAAATGCCGTCGGCTTCGCTGGACCTGAGCTCATCTAAGATGGACTGATACAAAGTGGAAAAGTGTTCTGTGGTCCGACGAGTCCACATTTCAAATTGTTTTTGGAAACTGTGGACGTCGTGTCCTCCGGACCAAAGAGGAAAAGAACCATCCGGATTGTTATAGGCGCAAAGTTAGCATTCAATTGAATATGGGTTGAAAAGGATTTGCAAATCATTGTATTCCGTTTATATTTACATCTACCACAATTTCCCAACTCATATGGAAACGGGGTTTGTATATATATATATATATATATATATATATATATATATATATATATATATATATATATATATATATATATATATATATATATATATATATATATATATATATATATATATATATATAATTGTGTGTGTGTGTGTGTGTGTATATACTGTATGTGTATATATATATATATATATATATATATATATATATATATATATATATATATATATATATATATATATATATATATATATATATATATATATATATATATATATATATGTATATATATACAGCGTGTATATAAAGCGTTGATGGAGGCTTTTGAAGTTGTTTTAGGGGCCTTTGAAGGCAACATAGGAGACTCTCATTTTTTTTATCTTTAGAATCCTTCAATAAACAAAACGTTTGTTCTTCTCTCTCATAATGACTGTAAATATTGGGCAAAAAAAATTGCAGTTCCCAATAGCCATTTGTCCATGCTGAATGTTCTTCGTCCCATGACCGTATCTTGTCTTGCAGGGAAAGATCCAAGACAAACCTGCAAACCGACCACAAACTATCAATTGCATGACTGTGATTAAGACCCTCTGGGGTCTGACTCCTAGCCAAAAATATAATACCATGCCATTACCTGCTACTTGCAGGTTGTTTGTCCCTCCCAGGTGCTTGCCAATGCCATGGCATAGTGAATAAAAAAACAATGTGGTGCAAAATGAACCCAAAACTGTTTCTTACAGGATTGCAATCTCTCTATGGCAGCAGGTTTTGGGGGCTGAAACTATTGCATAATTTGCATAATAGGCCATGACACATGCGCATATAGGACGCCGTGGACGTATTTATCAAACTTTGCATTTTTAAATAGGAGACATTTCCATAGAATTTGGTAAATTCCTAGCCCCCGGATGTTGGGCCACACACTTTTGTTGGACATGAATACATGCTAAACCTGCAGAGATTTCAATTGGATAAGATTTAGTTTTATTGTGATGTTTCCTTGTATACACTGAGCAGCCTCTTTCTGAATGATCATGTACCTCACAAACTAGCTTGAGAGATTATTTCCTTCTAGAAAGCATGTGGGTGTTTTTGTTTGGAAGTACCGTATTTCCTTGAATAGCCGCAGGGGCGTTAATTAATTTAAAACCTCCTGTCACTCCTGCGTTTACCGGAAACCGGCGGGATGGCCTTGCATGCGGTAATTATTTTAAAACCTCTTCTCACTCCGGCGTTTACCAAAAGGAATCCATAAAATTTAGTCGTGAGCTTTGAGTGTGATGTAAGCATACCATCATGAAAAGCACATTTAATTAAAAAAAAAACGTTATTATGGTCTTACCTGTACTTATAAATGGAGTCCATTTGCAGCTCCTTCTGACCAAAAGCATCGATAACTTGTTTATAGAAGTCTTCATTATTTCCTTTTTTCCGTTTTAAAAGTCTCTGTCTCGATGGAGATATTCCTTTAATTATTACCTCCTGCTTCCATTGAAAGTCCAGTTTAGAAAACTGTTTTATTTTAGATACCCTCCTTGTTAAAAGGAAGAGAAAAAATCTCTTGCTGCGTGTGTTCACTTCTTCTGCAGTACCGGAAGTCGCAAGAAGGATCACTAGCGCGGCAGCGCCCTCTAACACCAGGAGGCGGGAGTCATTTAATGACTTATACAGTATTTCACACACGCAGCTACGGTATATTAATAAAACATAGCTGCTTACTGTTCTCTTTAGCATACTGTACCGGTATTCAATAGCTTGGACCTTAAATCCTACTGAAAAGCTCTTTATCTTTTTTCCTTTGTGCGATTGTAAACTACTGAAAGCAGCTTCCTCCATTTTGAAAATGAGGACAGATGCGTCACTCGTGACGTAACGAATTTGACCCGGTGGAAGTTCTAGCCATATGCTAAATATTTTGCGAAACGAGTTTGACCCGGTGAAAATTATAGACATGCGATAATAAAATTAATATTTTGCGAAACGAATTTGATACAGCTTCAATAATGAACCGGCGATAAGGCCAAGCATGCGTTAATTATTTTGAGAAACGAGTTTGACCCGGCAGTAATTCTAGACGTGCGAATACTATATTCCCTGCGCCAATTCAAGGAAATACGGTACTTTAAATGGTTGTGTACTTAACACTACCAAACTAGCCTCAACTGCCATAATTCTAGTTAGCGCTCTCTCTATTTAGTGTGCAGCTGACCCCCCTCCCCCTGCCTCCACCACTACCCCGCCTCCGAACCGCTTATACATTACTCGCCTTTGCACGCGAGCTTGTGTTTGGCAGGCACAGGAAAAGACCGGAGGTGAGACCCTCGAAGGTGGTGTTGTATATTTATAGCTCATACTTGCGGAGGGGCGTGTCTGCTGTGTGTGACCCTTTTAGCCATCACACATTTTTTACTCCCGGGACAGCTTTAGTGGTATGCCTCCGAGCACAAGCATGTGTGTACAGGTTTAAAAAAAGGATAGCAACTGCACATACTTGGTACACCAGATATACATGTATGTTGCTTTTGATGGACCAAAGGACACAACACATTCCAATGTCAATATTTGTACCACTGTCTTTACTGTGCAGTGTTTCCCTTGGTCAATGAACAGAGGTGCACACAACAACTGAACTAAAACAAACCCAATTCTTATAATTAACAATTATATACAATGGTTCCAGCCATCCATTCATTTTCTACCACTTGTCCCTTTCGGGGTCATGGTTGTTTTTTTTAATTAGTAATCCAAAAGGTTCAAAGAAGACTGAATTGTGGGAAAACAAGGCAATTTTTCCCAAAACAAATCATGTAAATCCAATTAATCCGTATCAGACACTTAAAAATATGAACACAAAACACATTTTATAGTTAAAAATTATTGTTTTACATATAGAAACAATGTGAAATAAATATGAATGAATAATGAAATGGATAAACAAACATTTAACATCACTTTTACCTTTATTGACTCAAGTTGTTGATTGATCAAGTGTGGATGAGCGAAAAGGAAGGAGTGGAGAAGACGCCATCTTCGTATTTATATTGCAAGTAACCCTTTCAAATTAATTAAACTTGTATTTCTCTATAGTATTTTTTTACCATTGTAATATAAAGGTCAACAACTTTTGATCATTTAATATAAGTAAACAAACAAAACACATTAAATTGTCTCTAAATCTCTGTTCGCAAAAATCGCACTTCAGTAAATATTGAACATCTTGAACTTCATTACAGTTTTTTCCCTAGTTATAAAAACTGGCTCATGTTTGTTTTGTTGCCATCACTTTCCAACATATTCAGCATACTTGCTCGTTTGTCCGTGTTGATGGGCTTTTCTTGCTAATTCAGTTTGAAGACGAAATATTCTCACACTAGACATCTGACTTTGCAATCATCTTTGTTCCTCCTAATTTTTGTTACCTTGCGGTGCTTCTCACTAGCGACTTGCAATGCTCTCTGTGCATTCTGTATGTGCAAGCTTGCAGCCCCACCTCCACCCACTGAGACAAAGATTGTGACTGACAAGAGGAATAACTCTTGTCCATTTAATTCTGCTATTGAACAAACAAGCTCAGGTGCTGAGAGTGACGCACAAAGTGAACCCTCTTGCACTCTTTTTGAAAGCAATTTGGTATACAAAAATCCGGAAAGCTTTTCACACTGCAACACTGTTAAGTGACGATCGAGTAATAGACTGTCTCAATTCGGGGGCTGCATCCTTCCAAGGTCCCAGCCCATTTGGTCGACAAAGTGTGGGTCCCGGCAAGAGTCCTCTCGCAGCGGCTGGAGTGATATGAATTTGGATGGTCTAGCCCAGTGGTCCCCAACCTTTTTGTAACTGTGGACCGGTCAACGCTTGAAAATTTGTCCCACGGACCGGGGTGGGTTTTGGTATTTTTTAAATTATTTTTTTGTCATAAAGAAATACAATCATGTGTGCTCACAGACGGTATCCCTGCAGACTGTATTGATCTATATTGATATATAATGTAGGAACCAGAAATATTAATAACAGAAAGAAACAACCCTTTTGTGCGAATGAGTGTGAATGAGTGTAAATGGGGGAGGGAGTTTTTTTGGGTTGGTGTACTAATTGTAAGTGTATCTTGTGTTTTTTATGGTGATTTAATAAAAAATAAAAAAAATTTTTTTTTATTTATTTCGTTTTTTCAAATTTTATTTCTTGTGTGGCCCGGTACCAATCGATCCACGGACCGGTACCGGGCCGTGGCCCGGTGGTTGGGGACCACTGGTCTAGCCTACGGGACACTTCCTGGTTACGTCAGTTGTCCCCACCGCGCGTGGTTGAATAATGACAAACTTGATGAATGTTGAATCGTTTTTTGTGTTCTCTTGATCCTTTACCTTATTTTAGAGGAAGCGCAAAGGATCTCGGTATATGAAAGGACGCTAAGTGTACACAGATGCAATCTTTCTGCTAATGGGAGAAAAGGACAGTTGTCGGCCGGATTCGAAGAACACTTGGAAGTTCTTTGAATTGGGACAGCCTTTGCGCATCATCATCGGCGGTCACTCAAACGAGTATGATGATCCTCCTGGTAGGGGTGTATCCCTTTATGGAGGATGCCTGTGCGTGACTTTGTTTTACGTGGGGAGACTGGTGCACAGACAGTCACCACACGATCCTTGTCAGAATCGTGTCAGGGTCCAGTGGCATGGAGTCCAAGACGACTGGGGAGCCTTGTCTGCTGTAGCCTTCTTCCACCATCGCAGCCGTTGTGGTAGTTCTTAAATCTACCGTCTTCCGCCTGCTCTGCCGTTGAGGTCTTTACCGTATTGCGCACCGCGATGACATCAGCACCCCAAAAATGTGCATTGCAAAGGATGCTGCTGCCAAATGGAGACATACGTATAGACTGCGTAAACAGGACGTGACGTAAGGGGCTTCGCCTCCCCAAAATAGCCGTGACCCGTGTGTACTGTACTGCACAGGAAGGGATGTCATCAAAATGGCAGCGCCTTAAAGGGGAACTTCACTCTTTTGGAATTTTACCTATCATTCACAATCCTTATGAGAGACAAGAAGATAAAAGGTTGTTTTTTTTCGCCTTCTAACATGTAAAAATCGGCTTGTTCTAGGTGGATAGCAATGCAGCTAATGAGAGCAATCATTTCTACCTCAAAATCACTTTAAAAATGCATTAAAAAATGCCAACAATACTTCATTTACCTGTAGCCTATATAATAACCAAGCTGTAGCGACATTGTTATTGTAAGAGCGAACACGGAGAAACTCTTTTTCTAGCCTAGTAAGACATTGCCGTGCTAAAAGCTAACTACGGCAAGAGATAAGCTAGCCTCTACGACAATACAAAACATGTTTGAGTTTGTAATGTACAACACAATGCAATTGGACACTAATCTGTATTGACTGAAAAACATGAACAATCACATACAGTATCTGTAAAGTATTAGCCCACATTTCATGTTTTGTTTGTACACAGCTAGCTCGACAGTGTATGTACTGTAGTTGTATGGTGATGTGCTGCATGTATTATGCACAATAATTTAGTGACTCACTCGATGTCTGTTTGGTCAAGCTGGCTGGGGACATTTCTAGTTCATTTGGGCACTCCAATAATTCGGCATAGCTTGGCTCAAAAGTTCCAGATTTGCAGCGTGACCAAATTCACCCTCTTCATCGTGCTCCACTTGTATATTCAGCTTCAAAAAGGTAAGGTTATCATTCCTCATTTCCCCAAAAATAGTAGTTTTCGTTGTTTGGTACCAAGTCTGCCATAATTAGAAAACCCGCAGTAGATGTCGGAAGTTGCAAGTGTACTGCTATGGAAACAGAAATAAATGCGCCAGAGAAGGAAGTCCTGCTATTGCTTAAAATGACCAAAACATGGTAAAAATTGTACGTATTACATATTGTTATAAACGTTTTCTGTTACTACATTATATATAGACTTGCAGCGTGTATATAAAACGTTGGAGGGTTTTTGAAATAGTTTGAGAGCTTTGAAGGTTACAACAGTGGCTTCCATTAGCCGAATCTTATTAGCGTTTTTTATCATTTTTAACACGCCCCCCCTCCCCCCAACAAAACAAAAAGACATGTGTGTTCTTGTCTCTCACAATGATTGTAAACGATAGACAAAATGTTAAAAAAAAAACTTTTTAAGGCTTCCAGCGGCACACAAAATAAATGAAGCGTTTGCACACCGAAACATAGTTCGCACACAGAGGCATATTTGGCACAATGTATTTTTGGCAGTAGCTGTCAATGGAGGAAAGCAATATTGCATCACATAGTAACAACACAAAAGAGGATAAATACAACCTTAGAGAAATATGTAATATAAAACTTTTGTATGCGTGTACAACACTTAACATTTAGTATATCCGTATGTGGAATTAAATTATGGAATGAATTAAGCAAAGAAATCCAAAAAAGCACCAATATGATTCTGTGTAAGAACTGAAAGTATTTACAAAGTACTAAGAAGAACAATTATGATGAACATCTTGAACCTTTTTTTTTTTTAACGATAATGATTGTTTATGTATTTAATGTTTGTTTACTTACTTATGGTATATTAGTTACTTAATATTTGTTTATTCATGGTTCTGTTACAAACAGAACAAGAAAATGGGATAAAATTGCTACGATATAAAAAGGGGTAGGATTAAATTAGCTCCGTTTCTTTATACTTCTTTCCGGATGTGCTATAATGAATTAACTGGAAATATGTGATGCATTACATTGTATTGTATGCATGTTCAAAATAAACTAAAACTGAACGGAACTGGACTAAAAACAGTACAATATTGCGATATCAATAATTCGCATTTTTGACAGGATACCATGAATAACTAAATATATGACATATGCTGGCTTAAATTTTTTTTTGTACGCTGACTCAGCGCTCACGTGCGGAGAATTGATGCGTCTCGCCAAGGAAAAAGTGTTATACAGTATTTTGTACTGACGATACTGAAAAAAGCAGGTATCAATTTATTTTGTGTTTGTTGGTATCACCTTGGTATTAAAGTATCAATACTTTTGACAACCCTACTCTTTACTAAGTATAAGAAACTAGTAGTCGATTCAAGCTACTGTTTATTGCTAGCTTCACCAAACTTGTAAACATATTGATATTGTCCAAACTGAAAGAACATACATTACGATATCAATATTTTGAGCCACGGTCTTTATTATGCAGTGTTTCCCTAGTGGCAATGCACAAGAGGTGCACAAGAGGTGCACACCACCAAAACTGGAAAACAAAAATTAACTTGATAGTTTCAGACTTATATACATTTGGCTAGCTTTTACTGACAAGTCCCACAATGAGTGATTGTCACATAGTTCCTCAGTCACTGTAGAGGTGTACCGGACTGGTACCCATATGGTCTCAGCGCCGATCCGGTCGGTCCATGTCTATTCTCGCCAACGTCCCTCCATCACTCGGCTAGCGGCCAGGCGCTGTCAAAGCCACACACTCGACCAGCTGTTTCATTCTCTTGCTCCCATCTTATCTCCTCTGCCAGGCCATTTTGTCTTCTACGAAAGAGGCAGCTTGCGGCATGCTGGCATCAGTGTGCGTCCTCATGTACAGTCTGCGAAGTCGGGCAGGGCACCACACTTGGCTCTTCTGTTTGTGCTACAAGCCACAGCGAAGGTCAGGGGCTGCTTGGTTTGGGATGCGACCCAATCAAATGGAGATCGGCAAACAATGAAAGCAATACAGGACGAATCCGGGCTTAAACTGTCTGGCCATGCCTTGGCCCTCTGCTGGCGTCTGCACATCTTTGTCCTCTGTGCGTCTCACATTTGGAGCTATCAGAGCATGCAGACATTGAGCGTCACAAAAGCAGCAAGATTGTAGTCATAGTAGCGCCATCTTGGTCCTGGATCTGACCTGAATCATCACTTGTCACCCCTTCATAGAACCTATGTACTCATTGTTGTGTTTTCTGGTGAATAATGGAGCCATTAGACATGCTCATGTGATGAGGAGCTGTCTGAACCATGGCTTATCCACAACACTTTGATTGGTTAAAAGACACCGACTATTTTCTTCCAGGTAAGAGCAGCATGATAACAGTCTCATTAAAACATCATCTGGGTGGTAACATTTAATTAGAATTTTGAGGTAGTGAAGCTGTTTACTACTCCGCAAACACAGCCACAGGGAGTAGGAAGGTGAAAAGTGTGTCTGCGTAACTCTTTTTAAGCCAATTAAATCAAGTGCAAGTCTTGAGGGAACAAATCGATGCAAATGGGAAAGGAACCAACCATCAAAGTTACATAGCTAGAATAGAATAGAACAGAATAGAAAGTACTTTATTGATCCCTGGGGGAAATTCAGCACCACAGTTCGCTCACAATAGACAATAATAATAATAAATAATATAATATATATAATATAATCTAATATATATATATATATATATATATATATATATATATATATATATATATATATATATATATATATATATATATATATATATATATATATATATAATATAAATATATTCTACATATACTCTACATTCAAGTGCATTCAAGGAACATATGCATTATACAGTCTGATGGCTGTCGGTATGAAGGACCTCCTGTGTCGTTCCGTGTTGCATTTTGGGAGTCTGAGCCTTCCACTGAACGTGCTCATTCTCTCTGCAAGGTCCGAGTGTAGTGGGTGGGAGGTGTTGTCCATAATGACTAGGAGCTTTGCTAGACTTCTCCTCTCTGACACCACCACCAGAGAGTCTAGCTCCACTCCCACCACGTTACTGGCCTTCTTTACCAGCTTGTCCAGCCTGTTTGCGTCCCTCACTCTCAGCCCGCTGCCCCAGCAGGCCACGGCGTACAAGAAGGCGCCCGCCACCACCGACTCGTAGAACATCTTCATCATCTTTGTACAGACGTTGAAGGATCCTAGCCTCCTGTCCCTTCTTGTAGAGTGCCTCAGCGTGTTTTGACCCATTAAGCTTAAAACAGGACAAGCTGGGCAAGGATAAAGCGGAACAAGACCTCTATTGATGGGGATATACAAACGAGTGATGTTTACTGTCCCTAAATCCAAGTAAGATTGCAAGATGTCCGATGCCCAGAAAAATGTAACCTTTTAATTAAAGTACTCTCTCCTCTAGTGCAAATAATTACCCTTCACTGGCTTTATTTATCAGATGGTGTCCTTTTTACACACACATTTTGAATAATGCATTAAGTTTTGTAAAATTGTCCTCCTCTTGCATCCTAATTGCAACTTTTAAGCCTTTGGACGTCTAAATCACATTAATAAGGGATGCAAAATAAACACATGGCAGAACAAATGGTAAGTGTTTATCGATGACATACATGTACAAAGTGTACTTTGCTACACGGTGGAGCAGGTTGCAGCCCAAATTGCAGTATCTGTTATGCGAGGAGCAAAAAGGGGAAATGCCTGTGGAGGCTCAGATGGTGACAGATGGTTTGAAGACAAATCAGCCTGGGAGTCAGGATCTTTGCCCTGGGATGACTCAGCCCTTTTAGTGTTGTGTGCTTTTGTTTGTAAAAATGTGTGTGAGACCTCATGTTTGTGTTTAGTATGCACTTGTATTCCAGTAGCAATTCCCCGAGTATTTGTAACAAACACACCATAAACGACTGTGCTTTTGTTGTAGACTCCATGCATGACTGTGCTTTTTCTGTGTACTAATATCAAGTATCTACTACAGCATTTGTCTATGATTCAGCGTTATGATCCCACTTTGTCAGTCAACCCTCGTGTTTGGGAATCGGAAACTTCTGGCACCCGTAAACATAAAACATTCCTCTGTCGCCGCATGTCGTCGTTTTCTCGTAATTACGTTTCCCAGGCAATGATAAGCTTGGGAAACATAATTACTCATCGGAATCATTTGCATGTCGATATTCCATCTTGTAGAGGTCACTTTGTGTGTTGGTGCTAAAAAAGGAAACAAGGTTAAAGGGACTTTGGGTCATGGAGGTTTTAACTGGACATCAGCCCAATGCGAAGAGACTTTCGTAAGATAGAGCTTGCAGATCAGCAAAAAATGAGGTATTGAATTGCATTTGTGGATGCTTACCTAACGGGACACCTGTTGAGTGTTTTCATCTTATGATGCCAAAAAATGCAACAAATTCAGCTCTTTTCTCTACTTAAGCTGATGTTGGCCCTGAGAGAGAACTTGGCTTCCTATCTGCGTTCTATTTAACTACAAAGGGTGATTGGTTGCTTGTCCAATAAATGAAGAATTAATCATTCAGGGTTTTAGTCCAACCCTTGAATGATTTTTTTTAGTTTAAAAAGTAACTGCGCTTTTTGTTTTATTTTGTTTATCATTCACTATACATATTTGAATTAGCACACATACTGTATGTTTTTCTCTTTTTTATGCATTCTAAATCGTAAATAAGCGCTAGCATGCAGGTAATGGGGATTTGATCTATTCCGCCTATAAAGTCCTCGAAAAAAACTCCAAAAACCTCTAACAATATTTTGTAAGGCAGTACCAGGCACATTCATGGCAACCTTTAATATTTACCGTATTTTGGTCATTTACGTAAAAGGGGAACTTACTTTTTTTTGGGAATTTTGTCAATCATTTACAATCCTTATGTTAGGCAGGCACACATACATTTTTCTTTTTTTTTAATGTATTCTAACTAAATAAAAGTTTGCAAGAGTTAGCTGTAATGCTGGGCAATAAAACAATATCAATATATATCGCGATAGACACGTAATGGATATTAAAGATAGGTTTGATTCAACTTTTTTTTTTCTTCATCGGAAGAAACAGGAAGTTGCTAAGCTAGGTTGTTTGCATGAACAAAGACACTGGCGCGCTGGTAACAGAGCAACGCAGGAAGTGATCACTGATCAGTGGGAGTAACACGCTAACAGCCAATTGGGTAACATTATCAACTATCAAATTTGGTTTCACCATCTTGTTGTCTCGCGGTTAATTCTTGGCATGGAGTGAGAAGAGAAACTACAAATGAGTGCTGCATAGAGCGAATCAATTGTCAATGACACAAGAAAAGTCACCTCTACGGTAGTTCAGTCATTCTTTTATTTTTAAAACGGACCACAGTCAGACCAACGTGGTAAAAAAAATTGTAGGGATGTAATGGTATCAAAATGTCACGGTACGATATTATCACGTTATTAAGGCGATAATATTGTGGTATATGTCCAAAAAAAAAAAGATTTAATAGTCTGCAATGTTTACCATACACACACTTATTGTAATTGAACACAAGCATAATGCTCAAATGTTGTAATCATATTTATTACTACAAACATGTATTTTAGGTGCAAAAAACTGTGCTGGAACATCCACTGTTTCAAGCAAATATTAACAACAAATATCACAGTTGAGTGTCCTTAAAGTGACAATGTCAACATCCAATGTAAAACAAAACAAAACTGATGTTTCGCTGTGCTGGCTTCAAATATATTTTCTGGGTGATGGTTTATGAGAGAGCAACTTGTCTAGGGTGTAGCCTGCCTTCCGCCCGAGTGCAGCTGGATAGGCTCCATCCCCCTGCAACATCGAGGGATCCACGCCTCCACCTTGCCTGTCCCACGCTGCGCAGAGGATTCTGGGAGACGTAATTTATTTTCAGACTCGGCCAATGCTAAAGCGCCAGAAAAAAACTACACTCACAAAGTTTTCGTTTGATACCTTCCCGCTTCACGGCATTATTGTGAAGACTTTGAAAGCGCAATACCGCGTTTTCTACAATACAGTTATCCATAGTAAAAAATGCAAGGTGCTCGTCCCCATACCACAACACCTTAACTGTACCTTTATGGCACTAAACCTGCAGAAAATAGTTCTTCTCAGGTGTCTCGATGTGTACATGTTCACACTTTGCACTATTTTTTTTCACTTTAAAAAACATTTCTTACGTATTCTTTATTTTTGCACCTTAATTTTAAGAGGTTATTGACAAGTGTTCAATGGTATCTGAGGGGATTATAATCGGAGAAGGATTACGTTTTAAATAAAACTGCTAACATTTATTATATGTGTCATATTTATACTAGGCGGCTTGGCTCAGATGGTGGAGCAACTTGAGGGTTTATAGAGTATAACGGTGTTACTATAGGCTATTATTTTTGTCAGTAATTAATTAGTAGATTAATCTAATTAGTTACTGTTCCCATCGTTGCAACGCCGTTGTCGTTACTGAGAATGTGAAGTGGCTCGTTACTAAAACTTAGTTGGTGTCAGGTTTCGGCCACACATTAGCTTCATTATGCAGAGAGAAGAAGTAGGGATGATGACACCGTTGTAAATGCACTGATGGTGATTGGCTGGGTCGTGGTTCATGCTCTGCTCACACTGTCTCACTGCACGCTCTGACACACAACAAGACTGCGATAATTGCGATGAATCTGAGCCAGGGAAATTCAAAGGTAGCGTTCTCAAATTGCAAGTACTGGCACTACTTTTTGCTCATTGAAATAAAAGACAAGAATGTTTGTCACATGCACGCTATGTCCAGGAAATGTTTTTAAATCGTTGTCTGCCTCAAGCAATTCGAATCGCACCTCACATCTACACATGCCAACATGACATTTGTTGCTGCTGCTAACCCAACCCCAAGCCTAAATGCAGCCATCAAACTTTGGAATTTGGTTATGATTAATCACAGGTGATCACTCGCTTGCATGATTAAAATTATCTTAAGAAAATCCCCAAATATTTGTACACAAAAGCACTTTTATTCTCAGAATGTCATCCAGGAACGTTTTTAAACGTTTTACTTAAATGCATGTTATTTATTTGGCCAAAACTTGCTAACAGTTTTATCTAAAGTCCTTTCAGGCTATATTTTGGTATACAGGTGCAGAGAATTGCAATACTTAAAGGCCAAACGTTCCTTTGTGTCTTTTTTACCTAAGTGTACATTTTTGGTACCGTTTTGGGTTTTGTACTTTCAATATTTAGTTAATTTACGGAATATTTATTTTGAATACATTTTTATTTCTATGTATATCTTTTGGCACACTGCAAACTATTGAGTTGAGATACATGGCAAATGTTTTAAAATACTGTATATAGTGTTTTTATTCTTCAATAAGTTAATATAAACATCTTTAATGTCAAAGATGTTATCGAATGTAATAGCGTATAAAATAACTAAATAAAAAATAACGTCATATTTACTTTGCTGATTAACAAATTACAATGAGGTAACTGAGTTACTAACTCAATTACTTTTGGGGAGCCGTAATTTTTGAGCCTGTATATAAGGTGGGGGGACTGTCACCTGTTTGTGGTACTTCCTGGTAATGCAAACGACAGATGCGAAGCTGAAACAGGTCTCGCAAACCCACCGTGAATAAAATTTGCTCAAGAAAATTTTTACGCTGAAATCTTCGAAATGCTCAGACCATCAGAAATTTGACTGAATGGACTTGCACCAAGACTTCTGGATATATGAATATTTGAACAATTAATGCTGGGACAACACGGGGAAAGACTAAAGAAATAGCCACACTCACAATAGGCCGTAAATCAAAGTCCTAGGGGTTGCGGAAACAAGACTTAAAGGAAATGGACGGAAAACTACATGACGACGATGAACTTGCCTACTCAGGAAGCGATACAGATACAAGATATGGAGTAGGAATCTTTTTGGACTCCATATTTTCGTAAGTGGAAAATTTAAATGCCTTGAACAGTGGCTAAAGGAGAGAACACCAGAAACCAGAGCTGCATACACTCAACTTAGAAATCATGTGATCCATGTCAAAGGTAAAGCACAAAAAGAAATGTGGGAGAGGATATAGAGGGACCTACAGGACGACGCAAAAGGAACAAAGAAACTCCTGTACAGTACTACAAAAGCAGATGCAGCGAAAAGCCGAAAAACACCATCGTGAAAAGCAGCACTGGGGCACTAGTAACTGGACAAGATGACATCACAGATAGCTGGTCAGAATACTTCCATAAATTATTGAATGTAAATCAAGAAGGAGCTATGCACAGGAAGTCACTGTGTTGACAAGTTAGCTATTCTCCTATAGTTGCAGAAGCTCTGATAACCAGAGAGGAATTAAAGGCCCTGATCAAGTCGACAAAGAATAGTAAAGCTCCTGGATCGGACACAATCCCAATAGAAACAATCAAAGCAGGTAAATAACCAATGACAAATATCCTGCTCGAATTGTTCAGCCATGCATGGAAATCAGGATCAGTTCCAGAAGATTGGAACTGGTCCATAATGAGCCCTGACTTCAAAAATAATGGTGACCCACTTGAGTGAAAACATTACAGAAGATTTTTCTCATAAACCCTGTTGGAAAGTTGTATGAACAAGTACTAGAAATAAGACTAAAAGCTCAAGCAGAAAGCACCCTGTCACAGATCCAGTGTGGATTCAGACCAGGGAGAGAAACAGTGGACCAGATTGCAGCCTTGAGACTATTTCTTGAGAAGAGCTAAGAACATGATATCAACCAGCATATTTGCTTTCTTGACACCCGCCCCGCCCCCTTAAAAAAGGGAATTCCCAAAGATGTCAAGAGTGTGTGTGTATATACACTTTACCATTCTGATGCCAGTACTACTGTACGGGAGTGAGACATGGGTGCTGGCACAGGAACTAAAAGGCAAACTCCAAGCTACAGAGATGAGAGTACTGAGACTAATCGTTGGGTGACAAAAAGAAACAGATTTAGAAACAAAAACATTTAAGCCTCCCTTGCTGTAGATGTAGAACCATTACTGTCCTTTATTGAGAAGAACCAACTATGATTGTATAGACTTGATTGAGGATGCCAGACACAAGAGAAACCAAGAGTTTGTACAACTGGTAGCCTAAAAGGGAACAGTTCTTGAAAGAAAAAGTTCAGAAGACCAAATCAAAATAAATTAATCAACGAGAACAAAAAAACTTTGACAAATTGAAAACAGAGCTTAATGGAACAGGCTGGTTAAGAGACTTTCTACTGACAGGCTAACTGGCCTGCAGGTGTCAGGGTGAGAAATATGAGAATATAAGAAGGATGAGCTACAAGTTTTAGAAGCTGAGTGATAAGCAGATTCAGCTTTTTATTGCTAAGTGCTACACAAAAAATACAATCTACGAACATAATAAAACAATAACTTACTGTACAATGTCTGCTCTCACTAGAATGCTGACTGGGATGTTTATATCTTACTGTTTACATGAAAAATTAATCATAATCCTCACAGGTAAAAAAAAAAAAAGTTTGACACAAACTAGCGTTTTTTTCGTGTCTTTCTCACAGCCTTTGTGTCTAAGTTGAAAGTCAAAGTTGACCAACTTCTCGGTTAATGGCCACATCCTTCTACTATACAGGTAACAGGAATGATTTATCTAGCACTAACTTTTATCAACTCAGAGGCAAGGCAGCAGCTCACCGGCTCAGGAGATCAATAGCTGCAGTCGCTGCCTCGGGGAGCAAGGCGCCGTGTTACTAAAAGTAGTTCCTCTGCATTAGTTCTAACAATCCTAAATGCAGGGTCACGATGTGTAAATAGAGTATTATTATTGGATGTTTTTCAGGAGGGCTTCATGGGTAGAATAGATGACTGCAGGGTTTTCCCTAGATGTAATGATTGCGGCGCACAGCCACAGCATGATACATGCCGCCTCACCTTCAAAATAAGATTTTACATGAGATTTTTTTTTTTTTTTTACTTAAACAAATAAAATTAATATAAGGATGAAGTGTCTTGCCCAAAGACACAACAACATTTACTTGGATGGCAGAACCTGGAACACTCAAGTTGCTGGCACGGCCACTCTACACACAGTGTCATTTAAAAACAAATTCAATTACAGCGTTTAGCATGAATGAAAAGGAGCAGAGAGAGGTAAAACTTGTGATGTCTGCCCCCTATCAACACAAAGTCATATACAGTTCCAGTTCATTTGAGCTGTCTGATGCTGCCGTCTTATCAATTTCAGGACACCACAACACAAAAATACTTCAATAAAGTGCTCCGCAGTGTCATATTTTTGTAACCTTGGTAATTTAACATTCTTCTTAAACAAAAAATGGATTCAGAAGTTTAGATTTTTCAATCAAAACTGTTACACAGACTGACTCCTTTGATTGAGACACAGCTTTGCTTTACTTCTGACTGAAACCTGGGTTATGCATCTACTTTTTCTCTTGGTAAATCTATTTTGCAAATTATTTGGTAAAAGTTCCGTATGAGCTTTATACATGTTTTTTAAAAGGTTATACTCCACTAAGTCATTAGTTGTATAAATAAAGGATTGGTTGGGTCTCTGTGTCTAATTCCACTGGCGACTCTAATCGCTCTTTTCTGTAAAAAAAAAAAAAAAAATTGATTAATGTATGTTTTGCAGGCACTCCTCCATATTTCATTGCTATAGGTCAGATATGGAACACTGGATGAGTTATACAACAAAAACAATGCACTCTTATTTAGAAAATATTTGACTTTATACAGCACAGTTATTATTTGGGATACCTTTACTTTGACATTACGTGATTTCCATGTCAGGTGTTCGTCAATCATAATACCTAGAAACGTAATCTCATGTGTCCTTTCAATTTCTTATCCATTAATAACTAACTTATTTTCTTTTACTACAAAAAATCATACATTAAGTTTTGCTGATATTTATTGGCATTGAACCACTTCATATTTCCCTGGAATGCTTTTTCTACAATTCTTAGGACGTCGTTTATATTTTCTCCTGAATAAAATAAAGTGGTGTCATCCGGAATTAGAATGCACCTAAATAATTGAGACACAGTCACTATATAATTTACATACTGTATAAAAGAAAACGTATAGGTCCTATGACCAGTCTTTGAGGTACTTTGCAAGGTATATTACAATTTTTAGACTTATGTTTTTAATTTCAACAAACTGATTTGTATTTTTTAAATACAAACGTTTGTAGCTTGTAACCCATCTGTGTGCCACACCTCTTATACCATATTTATTTAATTTAGGCAACAATATTTTGTGGTCCAGTGTATCAAACGCTTTTTGAATATCGACAAAGATGCTTACTAAATAGTGCGTTTTCTCTATCACATTGGCGATTACTTCAGTTAGTTCCATAATATCTGTAGCAGTTGAATGATTCGGGCGAAACCCATATTGGCTGTTACTTAAAATCTTAAATTCATTAAGAAATGTATTCAGTGTAATCGCAAATAACTTCTCCAGAGTTTTAGAGAACTGCTGAAGTAATAATATTGATCTATACTTAGACAATTCAGATTTATTTCCTTTTTTAAAGAGTTGAATTACTTCCGCTATTTTTATGCAGTCTGGAAATATTCCTGAAGTAAATGACAAATTATACATATATGTAAAAGTCTCAATAATTACATCTAAAATTTGCTTAATATATTATTAATGTCAGTATAATAATTGTATTTTTTATTGGCACACTTCTAGACAATTGTCAGTATGTCACTCGTTTGTACGCTCTCAAGAAAAATACTGTTAACATTATCTGGTACTCTTGCATCGATGTTTACCATTTGGAATTTGTTGTGACAAGGTCGGGCCAATATTTACAAAGTACATTTTGAATTTGTTTACAATTTCAGATTTATTGTAAATGTCAACATTATTCCTTGTAAAATAATTTGGAAAATGTGTTTTTAACTTGCCTTTTTGCATGGCAGTATTTATAACGCAATGTGGGCTTTTTTTTTTTTTTTAATATTTTTGTGTTTGTCTAACAATTTAGTATACCGTATTTTTCGGACTATAAGTCGCTCTGGAGTATACGACGCACCGGCCGAAAATGCACAATAAGGAAGGAAAAAAAACATATATACGTCGCACTGGAGTATAAGTCACATTTTTGGGGGAAATTTATTTGATAAAATCCAACACCAAGAATAGACATTTGAAAGGCAATTTAAAATAAATAAAGAATAGTGAACAACAGGCTGAATAAGTGTACGCCATATGACGCACAAATAACCAACTGAGAACGTGCCTGGTATGTTAACGTAACATATTATGGTAAGAGTCATTCAAATAACTATAACATATAGAACATGCTATACGTTTACTAAACAATCTGTCACTCCCGATCGCTAAATGCGATGAAATCTTCCTTCCCGGTGTTGCCTCTGGTATGTCCTTTCTTCTGCTGCTCGATTGCCGTTCTCTGCTGCATATTTCACTACGTCCAGCTTGTAATCTGCAGTATATGATTTCCTTTTTGGTGCCATTTTAGTTCAGCCCTTCTCAGTTTTTATAAGTTACCGCCAATGTTGATGTGATCCATTTTAATAGCTACGGCAGTAGCATATTGCAGTTAGCATCCCATGACCCACAATGCACTTCTGCCATGACCCTCCCCCGCCGAATTCTTATTGGTTGACGTATGAGTGACGATTGCTGACGTGTGTGTGACGATTGCTGCCATTTGCTTCATCTCTTACGCGAATGAGATAAATAATATTATTTGATATTTTACGGTAATGTGTTAATAATTTCACACATAAATCGCTCCGGAGTATATGTCGCACCCACGGCCAAATTATGAAAAAAACTGTGATTTATAATCTGAAAAATACGGTAGTCATCCTTTTTTTTGCTTTCTTATGATTCCAACTAATTTATTTGTATAACTTCAGCATATTTGGTTCTTGGTCTTAGAAACAATCTGTACTAGGGCTGCAACAACTAATCGATTAAATCGATTAAAATCGATTATTAAAATAGTTGCCGATTAATTTAGTCATCGATTCGTTTGATCTATGCTATGCGCATGCGCAGAGGTATTTTTTTTTGTTTTTTTAATTAAATGTTTTTTTTTGTTTTTGTTTTTTTTTACTAAACCTTTATTTATAAACTGCAACATTTACAAACAGCTGAGAAACAATAATCAAAATAAGTATGGTGCCAGTATGCTGTTTTTTAAAAATAAAATACTGGATAGGATAGAAATGTAGTTTGTCTCTTTTATCCGATTATTAATCGATTAATCGAAGTAATAATCGACAGATTAATCGATTATCAAATTAATTGTTAGTTGCAGCCCTAATCTGTACAAATGTTTTTTTTCTTGCAGGCATTTTTCAGCCCATTAGTCACCCATGGATTGTTATTAGTATTTTCCTGGATATAAACGTTTATTTTGATTATTTTACAATTTTATCATATACCTTAATTAAAGTCGTCATGAAAGCCTCATAGGCAGTATTAACATTATCTGTGTACGTTCTATCCCAGCTTTGTTTCTTCAGATCTTCTCTGAAGGCCTCTAATGCCCTGCTAGATTTATCACTTATGAATGTTGTAATTTCATCTTGTACAATGTCGTTACTTTTTCTCACAAATGATAAATATAAGGAGATGATCACTCACGTCTGTCATAAAGATATACTACTAATTAATTTTCCATGTACATTTGTAAGTATATTGTCAATGATAGTTACAATAGGTGTAGTCACCCTCGTTGGTTTAGTTATCATTGGGGATGATCTGTGCTGTTCATGTAATTCATACATTTACTTAATGCTGTAGGCCAGGGTTTCCCAGATTTATATTAAAATCACCACACAAAATTAATGATTTGTTATTCATTTTTCAAAAATCTCAAGTATTTTGTCTGTAAATGATTCTATGCACACAGCTGATCAAAACATGTTTACCAATTTAATTTGTTATTTCTACACTAAACATTTCCATCATATTTTTTGCATTGTAATTTGTAAAAATCGGCTCGTTCTGAGTGGCTGACAATGCAGCTAATGAGAGCAATCCATTCTGCTGCTAAATCACTTTTAAAATACATTCAAAAACCGCCAACAATACTTCATTTATGTTCCGTAACCGGTATAATAACCAAGCTATAGCGACATTGTCATTGTAAGAGCAAACACTGAGGAACTTTTCTTTAGGACAGTAAGACATCGTTTTGGGAAGGCATGCTAAGGCATTAGCCATAAACCAGCTACAGCAAGAGATAAGATAGCTTTTGCATCAGCAGCTGAATCGCTTTTGAGTTTGTAATGCACAACACAATGCGGTAGGACACCAATTTGTATTGACTGAAAAACATGAACGATCATATTACAGTATCTGTTAGGATCCGCTGCCCGGATCATAGTTTGTTTAAGTTTTCTAGTCACATGTGTTTTCAGCCCCTTGTGTTTGTTCGTTTCTGTTGCCATGACAGCAGATTATGCTCAGCTGCCTCTGGTTAGTGTTCGAGACGCTCACCTGTTGTCCGGGCACTAATCAGAGGGCTATTTAGTCTTTGCCCTGGCCTCACTCGGTCTGGCTTCCTAATTTGCTTTCACGCAACAGCTAACGACCACTTTGTTTCCTGCTAGCTCTCATGCTATGTTATTTTGCTTGCTAGCTCCCACGCTAGTCGTTTTTGTTTTTCTCCTGCCTGATTTAGTTCCAAAATAAATCATTTTCCTACCTGCAAGCTGTGTCCGAGCCGTCTGCATCCTTGGGAGAACACCACCGCACCACGATGCGACCCGGTCGTTACAGTAGGAAGCCAGCAGCAAGAAGTTCTCCCGCAACGAGCACGTCGGAGGAGAGGGACGAAGGTGCGTGGATGGTGTTGCGAGCGATGGAGGCGGAGACTCTCCGCTATTCCCCTTCGGAGCGCCAGGACCTGATATGGGGTCCTAACGGAAGGTTGGTACCAATCCACTCCGTTTGGCCCGAGGACATCGCCACACCTCCGCACCACCGGACGCGTCAGCGAAGACGGAGGCCGTCAACGAGGTCTTCACTTCGCTGCAAAGACGCGCCACTCCCACAGACTCCTCCACCGGTACACAGTAAGCAATATTCAGCCCAAGATTCCCCTCCTCAAATGTTTGGCAACCCAATTGACCACTTTGCCAAACATTTCACCGATTGGGCTGTCAGTCAGCTAGAGACCCACACGGATGACGTCATCCCGCCCACTTTGGATGACGTCATAGACAAGGACTTTTTTAGACATCATGTCAATTCTTCCTGCCAGCCATTTTCAAGTAACCTTAACTCTGCGATTAAACATTATCAGGACATTTTTTTAAGGACTAAATCTAGTCAGTCCCAGTCTCAAGTGGGGGGTGACAATAGACATTTTGGACAATTTAGAGGAGAGAATTCTACCCTCCCCCTGACCACCCTCCACCCACCCTTGAAGACGGTTCCAATCCGCAAGGAGCGCGTCTGGGATCCGCTTTTTGAGGGGGGGGCTAGTACTGGGAGCTGTGCGAGTGGGGTGGCACAACGGCGTGCTAAGCCGCAACCTCCTGCTCGGCCACCGCCACCTGTCCTTCGGCCTGCTAAGCCGCAACCGCCAGCTAGGCCACCTGCACCTAAGCTAGCGCCAAGGCTAAGGCTAGCACCAGCTCCACCACAGGTTCCAGTACCTGCACCTCGGCTGGTTCCCACACCAGTACCTGCACCTCGGCTGGTTCCCACACCAGTACCTGCACCTCGGCTGGTTCCCAGACCAGTACCTGCACCTCGGCTGGTTCCCACACCAGTACCTGCACCTCGGCTGGTTCCCACACCAGTACCTGCACCACGACTGGTCCCCGCACCAGTACCTGCACCACGACTGGTCCCCGCACCAGTACCTGCTCCACGGCTGGTCCCCGCACCAGTACCTGCTCCACGGCTGGTCCCCGCACCAGTACCTGCACCACGACTGGTTCTCGCACCAGTACCTGCTCCACGGCTGGTCCCCGCACCAGTACCTGCACCACGACTGGTTCTCGCACCAGTACCTGCACCACGACTGGTTCTCGCACCAGTACCTGCACCACGACTGGTTCTCGCACCACGACTGGTTCTCGCACCAGTACCTGCATCACGACTGGTTCTCGCACCAGCACCTGCACCACGGCTGGTTCTCGCACCAGCGACTCCTGCTACCACGACAGCGACTCCTGCTGCCACGACAGCGACTCCTGCTGCCACGACAGCGACTCCTGCTGCCACGACAGCGACTCCGGCTGCCACGACAGCGATTCCTGCTGCCACGACAGCGACTCCTGCTGCCACGACAGCGACTCCTGCTGCCACGACAGCGACTCCTGCTGCCACGACAGCGACTCCGGCTGCCACGACAGCGACTCCGGCTGCCACGACAGCGACTCCGGCTGCCACGACAGCGACTCCGGCTGCCACGACAGCGACTCCGGCTGCCACGACAGCGACTCCGGCTGCCACGACAGCGACTCCGGCTGCCACGACAGCGACTCCGGCTGCCACGACAGCGACTCCGGCTGCCACGACAGCGACTCCGGCTGCCACGACAGCGACTCCGGCTGCCACGACAGCGACTCCGGCTGCCACGACAGCGACTCCGGCTGCCACGACAGCGACATCTCAGCGACCTCGAGTGGTCCGGCGGCGCAAGCGGAAAGCAGGTCCCCGCATGCAGCCCTCGAGGACTCAGAGGCTGCTGAGATTCTGGCGCCACTCACGCCCACCTTCTCGGCGGCCACGAATGTGGCCTTACCGTGGTCGCCCGCCTCGCCCGCCTCGCCAGCGGCGGCGGCGTTCCATTCGCCGCCGCCACCTGACCCTTCCCCGGTGGATTCGGGGACACGTGGCCTGGCGACCCACCACCAAGTCACCCCCCCGCCCGCCCTTGACTCGTGAACTATTGCTTTTTTTTTTTGGGGTTCCAGTTGTTTTTTTTTGTTTTCAAGGGACATCTGGAATCTGTCCTTTTAGGGGGGGGTACTGTTAGGATCCGCTGCCCGGATCATAGTTTGTTTAAGTTTTCTAGTCACATGTGTTTTCAGCCCCTTGTGTTTGTTCGTTTCTGTTGCCATGACAGCAGATTATGCTCAGCTGCCTCTGGTTAGTGTTCGAGACGCTCACCTGTTGTCCGGGCACTAATCAGAGGGCTATTTAGTCTTTGCCCTGGCCTCACTCGGTCTGGCTTCCTAATTTGCTTTCACGCAACAGCTAACGACCACTTTGTTTCCTGCTAGCTCTCATGCTATGTTATTTTGCTTGCTAGCTCCCACGCTAGTCGTTTTTGTTTTTCTCCTGCCTGATTTAGTTCCAAAATAAATCATTTTCCTACCTGCAAGCTGTGTCCGAGCCGTCTGCATCCTTGGGAGAACACCACCGCACCACGATGCGACCCGGTCGTTACAGTATCTGTAAGGTATTAGCCCACATTTCATGTTTTCTTGTACACAGCTAGATCAAAAGCGTATGTAGTTTAACAGGCATGGCATGCTGTGTGTGTGCTGTGTGTACCATGATCAATATTAAAGTGATTCACCAGATGGACAGTTGTCCGTTTGTTCCAGCTGGCCGGGGAATTTTTTTCAAGTTGACTTTGGGTAAGCACGCCATATATGTCCGCAAAACTTTGCTCCAAGTTTCACATTTATGCTCGCAAGTCACGCCGACCTTACTCTCTCGACTTCCATCTGCTCCAACATTTTACCCTCTGTTAGTGCTTGCTTTTATAAGCAGCAGTCCATCCTCTGTATATTCAAGTTTAAAAAGATAAGGTTGGGAATCCCCATGTGTCCGAAAATAGTCGTCTTCGTTGTTTGTTACCAAGTCTGCCATAATTAGAACACTCACGTTTTTTTCCGGAAGTAAGAACACACATTTGTTGCCGGAAGTCGTAAGTGCGCTGCTGTGGAAACAGAAATAAATGCGCTGAGGAAAGACGTTCCGGTAATGCATAATATTATGTATTGTCATATTGTCATGAGCCTGTCAGTTACGACATTGTATATATTCTTGCAGTGTGTTTTAGAGGGCTTTGAATGCTACACCAGCGATTCCCATTAGCCGCATTTTGCAAGCGTTTTTTTAATCATCTTTATTCTTTCTTGTGTGTGCTTGTCTCTCTTAATGATTGTGAACGAAAATTACAAAAAAAAAGTGCAGTTCCTCTAAAGCTCGCGGCGTTAGAGCCAACCTTCATTCTGCATAATTGTATTGCTTTTTTCAGTTTATTTCAAACTATATTATTAATCTAATGTGATTCCTACATGTATGTGTACTTTATATGTATATGTATATTAGGGCTGTGAATCTTTGGGTGTCCCACGATTCGATTCAATATCGATTCTTGGGGTCACGATTCGATTCAAAATCGATTTTTTTTTTGTCAATTCAACACGATTCTTGATTCAAAACAGATTTTTTTCCCGATTCAAAACGTTTCTCTATTCATTCAATACATAGGATTTCAGCAGGATCTACCCCAGTCTGCTGACATGCAAGCAGAGTAGTAGATTTTTGTAAAAAGCTTTTATAATTGTAAAGGACAATGTTTTATCAACTGATTGCAATAATGTAAATTTGTTTGAACTATTAAATGAACCAAAAATATGACTTATTTTATTTTTGTGAAAATATTGGACACATTGTGTTGTCAAGCTTTTGAGATGCGATGCAAGTGTAAGCCACTGTGACACTATTGTTCTTTTTTTTTTTATAAATGTCTAATGATAATGTCAATGAGAGATTTTTAATCACTGCTATGTTGAAATTGTAACTAATATTGATACTGTTGTTGATAATATTCATTTTTGTTTCACTACTTTTGGTTTGTTCTGTCGTGTTTGTGTCTCCTCTCAATTGCTCTGTTTATTGCAGTTCTGAGTGTTGCTGGGTCGGGTTTGGTTTTGGAATTGGATTGCATTGTTATGGTATTGCTGTGTATTGTTTTGTTGGATTGATTAATTAAAAAAAAAAAAAAAAATAAATAAATAAAAATCGATTTTTTTAAAATGAGGATCGATTCTGAATCGCACAACGTGAGAATCGCGATTCGGATTCGAATCGATTATTTCCCACTCCCCTATAGGCTACATATATATATTCATACAATATATTACTTAAATCAGTTTTCACGTAAAAACAACACATTTGTAACATGGGGCTCCTTTAATCAGCGTGGCGCGGTTGGGAGAGTGGCCGTGCCAGCAACCTGAGGGTTCCTGGTTCAATCCCCACCTACTACCAACTTCATCACATCCGTTGTGTCCTTGAGCAAGACACTTCACCCATGCTCCTGATGGGTCGTGGTTAGGGCCTTGCATGGCAGCTCCCGCCATCAGTGTGTGAATGTGTGTGTGAATGGGTGAATGTGGAAATAGTGTCAAAGCGCTTTGAGTACCTTGAAGGTAGAAAAGCGCTATACAAGTATAACCCATTTACCATTTACCATTTATTTTGTTGTGGCGGTGCGCAAACAATCAACTAAAGTATATGTATGGGAAACCCTGAGGTATGTACCAAATTTTGTGGTGATATGCTCTAAATTTGCAGTTAATGTTTTTTTATAGAGCACAACATGCCATGTGAGGAATTTCAAGTCAATCGAACTTATGAGGTCACACTTTGTGTTTAATAACAACGCGACCATGGGACATATTTTCAAGAAAACTAGTCAACCTGAGAGGCGGCCGCTTTCCGATAGCATCCACAAAAAAATCCCCTGCAGAAAAATGTAGTGGTATAAACCTGGTCCATAGCGGCCACCTGTTTAACGTTGCCAATGGCCATTTATTTTGCATTCCAGAATATATATTTTACTCTGTATAGCCAGGGCCGCATTAACTTAAGGGGGGCCACAAGGATGAGAGGGTTGGGTGGGGGCCCCTGGACTTTAGCCCAGGTAAACCCTTGCATTTACGGGGTCCTGCGTATATCGGCCACTAATATCAAAATGTGATGCTTTCAACATGGAAAGTGTTATAATTTGAAAATCAACCGGATTTAGTTTGTTTATGTTGTCATACTTCCTGTCCCGTTCTATCTGACCTGTGTGAAATTTTTTTCAGTAAATATTTAAGTTTTAGGTATTTGTTGCTGAGAAGTCCTGAGCGTTGTTCCACTGCAGCCAAGCTAGACAGTCATTGGAAAAAAAAAAGATACATTTTTCTCTGCACATCGGACGGCCAGCGTCTTTGGGAGTCTTTGGACAGTAGGTTGGCCTCGGCCTGGATGCTGGGCTTCCGCATGATGATTGGATGATCTGTCTGAGGCTGAATCCCTTTATGATTCACAGACAAATGACTGAATCAGCTATTCTGAAACCACCGGGGCAGCATTTTTATAATTTTAATTTTGTTGTATAAAATGTATCTGACGACTTTTCCAATTTTCTTAGTGACATTTTCTTATTAAAACGGTTACCGACAAATCCAGCATTTTTTTCTGGTGGTGTTGGATAATTTACTATTTATTTGAAGACTCTTGACTTCTGTCGTTCTGTAGCTGTCGCTGACCAGCAGCGAGTGCTGCTGCAAGCCTTCACTGCACGCAAAGCACTCACAGGCGGTCACACTAGCATTGCGTTGCAACTCCAGCTGGCGCTTCAACCACCAGTGACCCGTTGATATTTACAACTTGCAGATCACTGTCCGCAGGTCTTTCTTGGATACATTGAACACGTCCAAATCACTGACATGTTGCCTCTCGACAATCGTGTGCTTTTTGCTTACGTCAGTTTGGTGTTAAGTGTTTTGGCCAAAAGCTAAAAAGGCAATTGTAGGTCATTTTCGGCCTAGAAATTTCAGCGCATCACTAGTTCAAACATACATTATTGTCTCTGCAGCTGCTATACAGCCCCAGCACAAGCAGACTCTGTGGAAATTAGGGCTCAGTTAGTATTATTTGTTTACTCTTTTTTTTGTTAAACTTGCTACGATATTAATTTTTTCCTACTTTTTTCCATTATATTCAACATGTGAGTTTGTCATGGTAACCTGAATATAGTGGCCATTTTGCTGTTTCCATTTGAGTGGTCGCCATGGTTTGACTAATAGCACAGGCAGCACAGTCGAGACTCGAGATGCAAGTTCTGACAAATGTTCAACCTTTTGTGTGCGAGGGTTCAGATGTAGACATGTTATCTTACACAAACAAATACATAGAGTCATAAACAAACATTAATTAACAAGTCTAAAGTAGTATTCCGCTCCCTTAGACTCCACAGACATGACTTTCACTTGACTCACAATGTCCGCAAAACCATATGTCTGTCCATGCAACCTCAAGTCATGACATAGTGTCACCAAGGCTTAGATTCAATGCAAGGAAAGGCAGCCTTTGGTAAACACGCCTATGGGATACGGCTTCTATCTGCACATTTTGATCTTATATTGAGCTTTCCTCTAAGGCAGCAGTGTTGCTTCATAGTAATTACTCGCACTTGGATTGTACCCCACACCGTTTTGTGGCCATCCAAGTCATCCTTGCTCTTTGCTCCATACTTAGGTTTTTTTAGAGGTGGGGGGTTACGCCACAACCTCCTTCTGACCACACTTACTTCCTCTTCTCTTCCATTACGCTTTGACCAACCCCCAGCCCACACACCCATCCCTTTTTATCACAACTCAGTATCTCTCCATCTTTTCCTGTTTCAAGTCTCAATGAGTTAGATTGCCAAGGTTATATTTTTGTCCTGACTGTTTACAGTGTCATGTTAACATTCATGCGCATGTTTATACACCTATCAAACAAGTTTGAAAGTTATTAGTATTTTTCACTAGGGTGTATTATAATATTTTTCAACAATTGTATATAAGTGTCAAGCTGGAATTTAGACAGGATTACTTTTAGTAGGCTCTGTTGGTACAAGTCGTCTTGTGTCTGTATCTTTAATGCTAATGAGCTGTGTTTGTCTCCAACAGAGTCTGTCTACAAGAAGAGCTCTTTTGTATTTCATCACCTTTTTAGATACATAATGTCACGTTGCACTTGTAAAATGTAATAGAAGCCTTTACGCACATTCAGCAACGTAGCCTTAAGGATTGGGAGAGGAGGACACACCCATTAGTGACACTAGCATAGCTATATAAATTACATGCTAACATTGCACTCATATTTTGTTAACGACATTATGCTAGGTCAGCATTTGCGCTGAAAAAGATTAAACTTACAGTTCCCACGCCTCTTGCTGACTGACAGACAGTTGGCAGAGCTCCAATCTTTATTTTAAGATGTGTAAAGAAGCCTTTATACTGTATATTATTACATTGTTTTTGCAGAGGTGTCTTCAGTGGGTGGTGGGCTCTTCTAGGTAGTGTTCGTGTCTTTTCCGTCAAAAGATGTGTAAAAGTGTAGCAAAGTCAGGGAGATGATAGAATTTTTCACGTTTTGCTGTTTTCATCGAGTGGTCGCCAGACAACTACTGTTACAACTAGGGGTGTCCTGATAAAACTGTTTCACTTCCAATAGATTACCCAAATTGGAGTCTTGCGTATCTACTGATAACGATATTGATCCGATACAATATCAGTATGAATCAGACATACTTTTACTATTTTGTAGGATGTTGTGATGAATGAATGAAGTGATACCGAGTCATACCGAAAACAAATTGTATGAATGAAAAACACTAACCAATTTATGATTACCGTCTGGAATGGAGTCAGCAGTTTTTAAGTTGAAGTGGAGTGGTTTGTTTTTTTGGCGGCACATAGTGGCCACACTAATTCATTAATTCAAGCTCATGATGCAGCAAGTTGAACGATGCGGACACGTTTTTTTTTTACAGGATTCTATAAGTAATATGCAACTATGATTTTTTGACACTTGTGGCTATAGACCAATGTGTTTTAGACTGCAATGTTATTCAATTAAGAATACTTATTACAATTGAGCTTGTGTGCAATTGTGTGCTTAGCTGTTGTGTAGCTGCTAGCTCCTTGGCGAAGTTGGTAGAGTGGCTGTGCCAGCAATCGGAGGGTTGCTGGTTACTGGGGTTCAATCCCCACCTTCTACCATCCTAGTCACGTCCGTTGTGTCCTTGGGCAAGACACTTCACCCTTGCTCCTGATGGCTGCTGGTTAGCGCCTTGCATGGCAGCTCCCGCCATCAGTGTGTGAATGTGTGTGTGAATGGGTGAATGTGGAAATACTGTCAAAGCGCTTTGAGTACCTGGAAGGTAGAAAAGCGCTATACAAGTATAACCCATTCATTCATTCATTCATCAGAATCAGAATCAGAGAATCAGAATAGTTTTATTGCCATTGTTTGAGAACGGGTTCACAAACTAGGAATTTTTCTTGGTGCAAACGTGCGACATAAAACACATATAACACATATTTGGTATAAAAAGAGCTGTGACTGAGCTATCAGATAGACTTAGAAGGGATTCAAGGAATTCAAGGAGCTGCTGTTAGGAGTTCTTGTTCATTTGCCTGATGGCCGAGGGGAAAAAACTGTTCAGGTGGCGGGAGGTGTGGGTCTGGATGGAGCGTAGTCTCCTGCCTGAGGGGAGAGGGGAGAATAGTGTGTGTCCAGGGTGAGAAGAGTCAGCTGTGATCCGACCCACACGCCTCCTGGTCCTGGAGGAGAACAAGTCCTGGAGGGATGGGAGCTTTCAGCCAATCACCTTCTCCGCAGCACGTACGATGCGTTGCAGTCTATTCTTATCCTGGACTGTGGCGCCGGGGAACCACACTGTGATGGAGGAGGTCAGGATGGACTCTATGATGGCTGAGTAAAACTGCACCAGCATCTCGGTCGGCACCTTAAGTTTCCTCAGCTGCCGCAGGAAGTACATCCTCTGCTGGGCCTTCTTGATGAGGGAGCTGATGGTCAGCTCCCACTTGAGGTCCTGGGTGATGGTGGTGCCCAAGAAACGGAAGGAGTCCACAATGGGGACGGGGGTGGGAGAGTCAATCAGGGTGAGGGGGGATGGTGGGGCTGTGACTTTCCTGAAGTCCATGATCATCTCCACTGTTTTCTGGGCGTTCAGCTCCAGGTTATTGAGGCTGCACCAGGACGCCAGCCGGTCTACCTCTCTCCTATAGGCGGACTCATCGCCATTCAAGATGAGCCCGAAGAAGGTGGTGTCATCCGCAAACTTGAGCAGTTTTACGGATTGGTGACTGGAGGTGCAGCAGTTTGTATACAGGGAGAAGAGCCAGGGGGAGAGTACACAGCCCTGAGGAGTACCAGTGTTTGTGGTTCGACTGTCCGAGACAATCTTCCCCAGCCTTACGTGCTGTCTTCGGTCTGTCAGGAAGTCATTAATCCAACTGCAGAGGGAGTCGGGCACGCTGAGCTGGTAGAGCTTGTCTCGTAGCAGTCCAGGGAGGATGGTGTTGAAGGCAGAGCTGAAGTCCACAAACAGGATCCTAGCGTAGGTTCCTGGGGAGTCCAGATGCTCCAGGATGAAGTGGAGGGCCAGGTTCACTGCATCATCCACAGACCTGTTGGCTCTGTAGGCGAACTGCAGTGGGTCCAGGAGGGGGGCGGTGATGTCCTTGAGGTGGGGCAGGACCAAGCGCTCAAAGGACTTCATGACCACAGACGTCAGCGCGACCGGCCTGTAGTCATTTAGTCCTGTGATCCGTGCTTTCTTGGGGACAGGGACAATGGTAGAGGTCTTAAAGCAGGACGGCACACGGCATAGCTCCAGAGAGGTGTTAAAAATGTCAGTGAAGACAGGAGACAGCTGGTCCGCACAGTGTCTGAGAGTGGAGGGGGAGACACCATCCGGCCCGGGGGCCTTCCGCGTATTCAGCTTCAAGAACTGCCGGCGTACATCCTCTTCTTTAATGGAGAGGGTCTTTACAGTCTTATTGTGTTTTTGGAGTCCTGTGATGTCATTGGAGTCCTTTGAGTCCTTTAACTCCTTTAATGATGTGCTGGCATTGGTGGGGAGGGTGATGGTGGGGGGAGCATGGCTTTGATGAGCTGAAGGCCGTTCATGACGACAGTAATGTGTGTTGAGGCCCTGAATGACTCAGGGCCTGGGGGGTTTTGGGCTTATAGTTCGTAAGGGCCCTTAGACCTCTCCAAACTGCCGCAGAATCATTGGAGCGGAACTGTTCCTGTAGACGGTTAGAGTACACAGATTTAGCTTTCTCCACTTCCCTGGTGAAGTGGTACTTCCTAGTAGCACATAGCCTGCCATGTTTACTTTTGTAAATGACTTGACAAATATAACAAAATACCAACCTTATGTGCTTATTGGAGGACATTCAGGTGTCAAGTAAAGAAAGCATGCTGCAGCACTGCTTGTGTTGTGCTTGTATCGCAGAGTTTAGATCTAAACTGATATTGGACTGATATCTGATATCATTATCTGATTGGGATATCCATAGTTTAAACATATTTAGAAAATGAATTAACTTAATAATATCAATATGCTGTCAACAGATACATTTGCATCTTTCAGTATTGACACCAAGATTCTACATTTGCATAGTAGTAACAAATGTATGATACTGAAAGCAGAAGCATAGAATGAGAATGCAAAAAGAGGGGCACAAGTATGACTCTGAGGACAATGGCTCCTAGAAAGAGCAACACAATGGACTCCTTTCACTGCCATGACATTTTGTTCCTGTCACACCATGCAGTGCATGCTGGTGTATAGTTTAAAAGTGCATGTGACTTGTGATTGTGGTTATCAAGATAAAACACATTGATGTAAGAAATTAAGTTGCAAGTTGGCTTTGTTTTCCTTACATTTTGTTCCACCACACTGCGTTGGCAAGTACTGTTTTTTTTCTTCCTGCTGTTTGTTATGTAACCAGAAGAACTGTTGGTTTTTTGGTTGTCTTTTTAAACTTTTTTTTTCTCTTTGCATGTTGAGACATTTGTGCTTCTTCTTGCCTTGTTTGTGTCCTGCAGCTTTGTAAGGCTTGTCTTTAGCGTGCCACGCGACTAGAAGAATGCATGGCAGTCACTTTTTAAGTGCTTGTTACCGCCCATCCGTCAGACTTGGACCATGTTGCTCTCAGGCAGGCACACAAAAACTGACAACTGACTGCCCTATACGTCATATTTATGTATCTTGTTAACAATAATTTTAGTCTCCTCTTATTAAAGTGCACAAACCTTTTACAGCACAAATAATTCCCTCTGACAATGAGAATATTGTAGCACAGGCAAAGCTATCAGCAAGTGATAGCATCTAACAGCAGAATATCATGGAATGGAAATTGGATTAGAGTGCTGTAATCTGCAACTGTTTCTTATGTTTGTTTTTTTTAGATTTGTCAGGGTTTTGCAGCATGTTTGGGAAGAAGAAAAAAAGGCTGGAGATCTCGGCGCCGTCAAACTTTGAACATCGGGTCCACACTGGTTTCGACCCGCGCGAGCAGAAGTTCACTGGGCTGCCCCAGCAATGGCAGAGCCTCCTGGCAGACACTGCCAACCGGCCAAAGCCCATGGTGGACCCCTCCTACATCACCCCCATCCAGCTGGCACCCATGAAGGTAACGTGACTCCATCGCTAAGACTTTCCTTGTGTTATGACCTTCTAACCCCTCCAGTTTGACCCTGACTGGCATCCACTTTGTCCCCACTAACTTGTAGTACACATAAATTATGCGGATGATTTCCTGCGATGTCACTAATCCTGATTGTTTGACACAATAAATTGTTTTCACTTCAACATGTCTGCTTCACACCACTCCACTTTTTTCTTAAGTAGTGTCTGGCCATCTCAGACTGCAATATCACTGTGATACTTGCTAATAATCATATCAGAGTACTGCTTTAAACCTGCATTAACCAAAGCCAAATCCTACAAACTTGTGAAAAGTCATACATGTACTGTAATAAATTTACTTAATGGAGCAGCTCTCTTTGACCACTTGTTAATTTATGAACAACTCTATTGCATAACACCACAGCAACACAATGAATGTTGCAATAGCAATAAGGAGCTGCTCAGTCAGCATTAATAGCACTGATGAGTTAACAGCAGTTGAACATGAGTTTCACACAAACAACTGAGTCGTGCAAACAACATTTTAAAGGGCGTGCAGGGGCATATACAGCTGACCACTCGTAGTACTTCAAATGCAGCTATTGCCATCTCAAAATGACATCAGAAGGTTGTCTACAGCTCGGATTAAATGCCAATTTTCTTTTACCCAATTAGAGACCTTTGCAATGATTAGTTTTTGTAGACCACGCACACAGCGACTAATGGTGTATTCTTGCTTACTTAAAAATATGTTAATTGGACAATTTACAGCAGCTACTTTATAAAGCATCATTGTCCCTTGAAGATTGCGGCTTTACTTTTTTGCAAATTCCTTTTTTTTTTACAAAGTATAGTCTATGTAAGTACAGTTTGTCATACAATTAAGCATTTCAAGCATACAAATGGCAAACTGGCAAAATATAAACACTACAGTAGTATTTGCCATGAGATGAGACCAAACTAATCAAAGAACGTTGTTCAGTATCATGGCCTTTGACTAGCTCAGCCTCAAGCAGCATGACTATATTGGATCAAATGAGTGTAAAGGTGACTGTTAGGGTTATTTCTTAATAGCCCTCGTAATTTAAAAAAAGATTATTGTAACTTTTTTTAATGATCCATTTTTTTAAATATTCTATTTGTAATTAATGATTCCTACTTTGCGGTAGTGCTGTGCAATATTACAATATATATTGTTATACGACCTAAAAATGTCTATCATACGATATAACTCTTTGTTTATTTTGTAATTTTACATCTGGGCTGCGTCTAATGTAACTGCAGCAACGATGCTACTGTGTCATAACATTTTTACGTCACTTGAAAGAACTTTAGGGCGAGAGCATGGATGTCATCACATGCGCAGACGGAGAGCACAATTGAAGCCAAACCAACAAGATCTTAATAGGAATAGGTGTCAAAAAGAAGGAAGAAGAATGCTAATCTGCAAAACATGCTGCTAACGAGTTCTTGCTAGCGACTTGAACACATCTAATATTTTCTATCACTTGAAGACACGACAATAAGAACAGTACAGTGACGGTGTTAAAATCTGACAAAGTACCGTTACCTCATGTGACAGTCCTAGGCTGTCGGGTGGGTTCCATGGACCATCAAAGGAAGACATGTTGCGGGCAGGTTTAGACTTTCTTTATTTTGCAATAAAACAAAGTCTGTCGCGGATTGCTTTTTAGCACTTGCCGATTCCTGCTCGCTCCTCCGCCTGCTTTTCAGCACTTGCCGATTCCTGCTCGCTCCTCCGCCTGCTTTTCAGCCGCGTCCGTCCCGCTTGCTTTTCAGCCGCGTCTGTCGTCGTCTGTCTCGGGCTCTCCTCCTCTCTCGCTCCGCGTCAGCTTCCCCTCTGGCTCCTTCCAGTCTCTCCCCTTTTCTTCAGCGAGAGGAGATTGGATGATCGATTGCGGCGTCGCTCCCGGCGCGCCCCGCCTCGCCGCTCGCTCGCCGTCCACGCCTCCTCGCCGCCATCTTGGGCCGGGCCCCGGCGTGCCCTGCCCCGCTGCTCGCTCGCTCGCCGGCCTCGCCTCTCCACACCTCACAAATAGGGATGTTCCGTTCAGGATTTTTATGCTGCCGATTCCGATCATCCGTGAGTGAGATCGGCCGATACCAATACTGAGCACATGTATTGACAAAACATTTTTACATTTGTGACTGCTATAGACAGTTTAACAACTTCAACACAATATTTAAACTAGTTCCTTGTTCTCTTTTATTACATACAATTGTTTGAGAGAGGATAATATAACAACAACTATTGATGTGTCAGCATTGATGCAGTCAGTACACGACACGTAAGAGGAGGGCGGATCTATACTATATTGTGGTATACTTTATATCCTTATCAGGACTTATATGACCTTTGTTAAGATGTATACAGCAGTGGTCCCTAACCACCGGTCCGGGGACTGGTACCTGTCCGTGACGCATTTGCTACCGGGCCGCAGAGAAACATTAAATAATTTATAAACGACTGCATTTTCTCCGACTTAACTTTTGCCTGTCCCACTAGACCCACCAATAAGCTTGTTTATAGATGTACAATAACACTCATAGTAAGTTGACATTTGTTATATTTTTGTTATAGCTTTGTGACATGATACTTAATGCACATTAATGAACATATAAAATATAAATGTGACAGATTGTAGCCAAAGGCTGATTTCCATCTGCATCTCATTGCAAAAAAAAAGCCCAGGGCTCCCACTAATTCAGCGTTATAGTGAGTTGTATTTTTCACGCACTTATTTTTGCTGTATTTATCTGGCACAAGGGGGAAGCCGGTCCCTCAAAATAATGCCTACATTAAACCGGTCTGTAGTGCAAAAAAGGTTGGGGACCACTGTTATACAGCACTACTTTGCAGAAATTAATTTACCAGTCACCATTAACCAATTAAAAGCGATTAACAAGAGCTAACAATATCTCTTTTGGCTAGGGCTTTTAAAGCATGTGAAGACCTGAGCAGAGAATCAATAGCAGCTGATGTTAAAAATGACCTACATTTTTCGTGGAGCAGCTGAGACTAAAACATGACTCAGCCCAATGTGCACACTGACAATGGCATTGTTTTTGCACCATAGGGCCACAAAAAGAATTATGTAAATGCAAGATCAGATACTGCCAACATGTTTCCATGCTGAATTTATTGCAGATTTAAAGAGCTCTTGTGGTTAACACAATTTTCCATGAACGCAGTGATGTCTTTTCACGCCCCTCCCATTTTTTTTGTGTGTGTCTTCTTGTCTCTGACCCTTCTGAGTGTCTCCTCTGTTGTGTTGTTGTTCATTGGCTCCCTGCAGTTATAAATGTTACATTAAAAAGAATGTGTTCAACCTCATATCAGGTTGTATTTCCACTATTAGGCGTGTCCGCCATCCTCCTGCACTGTCAATGGCACACTTCCACATTGTGCTCTGTCCTCCAGGCTGGAAATGTGGAACCATAGTGTTTCTCCATTCATAGCACAGTTCTCACTCATCCTGCCAATTGATGCATAGCACCTCATCCTCCCCAAGTGTCGCTTGACTAAAAGATCAACAAGACAGTGCACATGGTAAACCATCAAGCACATTGCTTAGAAGAAACCATGGCAGGAGTCCAAAATCCCCAATCCTAAGAACAGCAATATGCCACAGGAAATATCTCTGAAGAGGGGGTAACAAGAACGTTAATTCTCTTGCTCTCTTCACAGATATCTCCCAAGAAGGTCCGGCCATCCGAAACACCGTTGCCCAAAGTATGACTCCCTCTTGCCCTCTGTTAATTCCACCCTTTTCTCCCTAACCCACTGCACTCGCACTATCACACCTCACACCTCGCTACCCCCCGCCGCCGCCTGATTACCCTATCTCTGGTCCTCCCCACCGCCTGCTGTCATGCGTTCAGGAGGAGGTGAGGGAAGCGAGAGATACAGAGAATGACTCCGCATATGACATAACTACATTGCCCTGCCAACTGCGACTTCATTTCCATCCTACCTTTGTTTTATACGCATGAGTCTTACACGCCCCCCCCCCCCCCCCTCCTCCCCTCACATACACACTCCCCCACTAGATGAGCTGTAGTGGAATGTTCCATCCTTTTACCCTGATGACAATGATGCTAATCTTTAGGGTCATAAAAATGAAGGTACGAAGAAACAAAGTGATAAGGTAATGTGGGATTTTGCTTCTTAGTTTAGAAATTGTTATTTGCTGCTTTAATCTACATGCCTTGATTGATAATTAAATGCTTCGTCCATTTAAATAAACACCCCCTTTTTCCCCTTCAGGAAAATAAGATACACTGCCTGAAAAACAGACGTTGCATCTGTAAAGCCGCAGTTTACGTCTGAATTTAAAGAGAAAGTGCCGATGTGCAAAGCGTTCCTTCAATGACATTGAAAAATAATTGTGCAATAGGAAAGCAGCAAATAACAGCAAGGCATTCTAAAATACAGAAGAATATACAGTCGTCTCTTGCCACTTGGCGCTTCAAATTTTGCGGCTTCACTATTTCACGCTTTTTCAAAATACTTGTTTCAAAAAGTCATATCACAGTTGTTTGTATTACACAGACGAACAATACAATAGCAGCATCAAATCCAATAACAAACTGTCAATTATTCATCTCAATTGCGGAAGCTTGTGTATGCAAATCAAAACAATATTTTTTTAAACAATTAAACACATTTTGAAAAATGATCGCTGTATCAGAGACATGGCATTTTGAACTGAAAAGATATGAACTTAACTACATAAACAGAACTAACAAGAGTGGAGGAGAAGTAGCTGTGTGCGTGATAAAGGACCTGCATTACAAAGTGGTAAAGAAACATGTCATTTGCTATTGATAATATTTTAGAATATATAACTGTTAAAATATGTCACGAAAAAAACTAATGTATTGATCAGCTGTATATATTGTATAGAACACCTAAATTACACATTTAAACGTTTGACAACTGGATCGAGGCAACTTTTACAGAAATCAGTCGAAAAATAATTTTCTTATGTGCTGACTTTAATATTGATCGCTTAAACCAATAGACCAACAATAGACCATTAATGACTTCATAGACACAATATATATATATATTCAAAAACCATAAGGCCAAGCAGAATCACAAGTCAATATGCCACACTTATTGATAATATTTTCATACTATGAACATGTAGAAAATAATATTACAGTCAAGTATTAGACAAGAATAAAACCAACATGAGAACAACATGGGACATCCTAAACAGCATAATTGAAAATGGTGCAAAGAAGGATTACCCTCAATACTTCTTAGGTGGAATTTTAAAAAATGACAGTATGAACAAAGTAGTGGAACAATGAATGACTAATTTTTAAATATTGGAACCAATCCAGAACAAAAGATTCCGGAAACCGGTTCAGTTGAAGACCTAAATCCCAACTTGATGTTTCTTAATAATGTGACAAAAGAAGAAATAATTAAAAAAATAAAGAAATGCAAATTGGGGCAGCACAGTGTTCAAGGGGTTAGCGTGTGTGCCTCACAATAACAATATCCTGGGTTCGATTCCCGGGTCTTTCTGTGTGGAGTTTGCATGTTCTCCCCGTGACTGCGTGGGTTCCCTCCGGCTACTCCGGCTTTCTCCCACCTCCAAAGACATGCACCTGGGGATAGTTTGATAGGCAACACTAAATTGACCCTATTGTGTGAATGTGAGTGTGAATGTTGGCTGTCTATCTGTGATAGGCTCCAGCACCCCCATGACCCTGAGAGGGACAAGCGGTAGAAAATGGATGGATGGAAGAAATGCAAATCCAAGACCTCAACAAGATCTCACAAAACTGATATAAAAGCATTAAAAAAGTTATTGAAGAAATTTCAGAACCTTTAACATACATCAGTAACCTGTTATTTTAAACAGGTTCATTTCCAGACAAAATGAAAATAGCAAAAGTTGTACAATTTACAACCCGCAGTTTACAAATTATAGCCGGTTTCTTTACTTGCGCAATTCTCTGAGATCATTGAAGAAGTCCTTAACAACAGATTGGACAAATTTATAAACAAAAGTGGAACACACAGCGAACCAATACAGATGCATCTTATCAATGGCAATAATCTAAATAACTGAGGAAATGACCAATGCAATAGATGGTGAACAGTGTGCATCTGCAGTATTTATGGATCTAACAAAAGCATTTGACACAAATAATCATACCTTAATTAATAAATGAGAACAGTATGGAATCAGAGGACTGGTCTTGAACTGGGTAAGAAGCAGAGGTGGGACCAAGTCATTGCTTTGCAAGTCACAAGTAAGTCTCAAGTCTTTGCCCTCAAGTCTCGAGTCAAGTCCCGAGTCAAGACAGGCAAGTCCCGAGTCAAGTCCAAAGTCAAGACTGGAAAGTCTCAAGTCAAGTCCCAAGTCCTGCATTTTGAATTTCGAGTCATTTCAAGTCCTTTTAACCACAGACTAATATATTTACACAGATTGTGTATGCTTTTAAAATGCTGTATTTATTTATTAAAACAAGTGCATTTGAAATTGCAGGGAAAAAAATAGTGCTGACATTGCACTTCATAATAGCACTATTATCCAGTCATTTTAAACATTTAACTCATTCCTTTACAGAATAAACACATTTGAAAAAACAAGTGCAACTGTACTTATTTGCACAAAAGTGTTAACATTGTATTTCCATGGCATATTGCATTGTAACTAGTTCCACAGCAGTTTCTATCCTGTTCTTACCTGATCCCATTGATCTCATCTCATACTGAATGTGTGTTGATGTGTGCGTACATATGAAAAACATAACAAAAACATGAACAAAACAATGAACAGAGTTGTACTTTTTAGATGTCAGGGTCCTATGCAATATGTACACATATTCTTAATATAGTATACATTTTAACTGACCTTTATTTGACTATGTTTGTGTTTTTGTAGGTGGCTAAAATACGCGGTGCTGCTGATCGCGTCTAACGTTACGTTACTGTGTGTGATACATTGATTAACGTAATGTTAAGTATAGGTACCTCATGCAGCCCTGCTTAAAAAAAATCACTTGACAAAAAGTATGAATAAGGTTAGCGAACTGCAGTGGACGCAACAGATTGCCGTGTTTGCAATGATGTTATAACCATAGACATCTTATAAGTAGACGCAGCATTGGCTGCTGTGACACGAGCAATTTGGTCGCCATCTTGAAGTGGTGATGAGGAGCCGGCGAGCAGCCTAAACTGACAGTTGACAGGTAGAAAACAAAGATGGTGTTCAGCGTTTTCTTGCTCAAATGAGCGGACTGTTGAAAATAGGAATCGGGTGATTACTTTTCACAAGTAAGATTTAACATTAATGTACTATTGGTTGTATTTTATGAAAATAATATTACCACAGAGTTGAGAAGGAGCAAAGATCTTTAATATTTGTATGTGAAAATCACAAAGAAATCTTCTGGGGGAGGATGACCCCCCTACAGAGGTTTGGTTTACAAACTTTCAGCCCCACCTAAAACAAAATTCACCAGCCGCCACTGATTATGATGCATTCTCATTTTAGGCAAAATATAAGACAATACTTTCTTAACAGTATAATTGTAACCAGGAATAAGTCTTCAAGTAACAATATTCAAATACTAACATTGTTGGGTAAAACAGAATTTGGTTTTATTCTGAATCTAGTGAAACAGATTGGTGGTTTTAGCTGATATAAAGACTTACAGGTGTTTATATATGTTTATGTTGAAGTATTTGGCAGATGCTTTTATCCAAAGCGACATACATAAAAAATACATATAAAACAATGACTGTAAACATGATCATTTAAGGGAAGAATGTAATACAAAATATCAATACAAAGTGTCAAGACAGAATAAACTCTCTGCTGCTGCAGCAACAGAGATACAGTCTATAAGATATATAGATATCTAATGTTTTCATACATTGTTTATGTAGGATATACGCATCTATATATAACCTAATCATATTTTTTCTTCAATTTAAAAATAGCTGACCGTTTTTTTCCCCTATCTCTGGGATTATATTACCAGTTTTGATCTCGGACGTCTGGTCACTTATAGCGTATAAGAATATTATATTACTGTTAAGCAAACTATGAATAATAAAACACGCCAAAACATGTGTCCTTTATCATAGCTACACGTATGACAAAAAAGCGCGTGAAAATCAGTGGTATTCAGTGAGGTAAGATGAATTAAATGCGCTGACAGTTCATTGCTCCTGCCAAATGAATTGCACTAGTGGAGCGGATCACCACTCCAAGATGGCGGCCCCGCATCTCGTCTGCGCCTGTAGGCAGTAGCGCTCCATGCTGCGTGCCCTTATAAGATGTCTATGGTTATAACGTTAGCAGTGAGTTTACAGCCTCACTGATTTAACTACACAGCAAATAAAAGTCACGTTATTTAGCCAATAAACGTTAGCTTACATTCAAAACTTACCCTTCTTTGTGCATCTTCAAATGTCGAACGAAGTTGGAAGTTGTTACGTCTCCGTCTGTAATATTCGAACTGCATGATTTGCATAGGGCTATTCGTTTTTTGTTGACCGAGTCGTAGTTTTAATACCCGAACGAAATTAACTTTGGCATAATTGTTTCTCACTGCCGCATTGTTTGACAATTCTTCTTCATTGGTTGTCCTGCAATTTGATTGGATGAGAGCTGTGGGATGAAAACAGCGTAGATCTAATTTGATTGGCTGTTGTAATGAGAGCACACCAGCTGACAGGAACAACACGCTGATAGACACAGACAAAGAAAAGGAAAAATACGGAGCGGCGCGCTCCCAAATAACTTTTTAAGGTTTGGGTTTTGGGGAAAGTAGCAAGTCATGTCAAGTCAAAAGGCTCAAGTCCAAGTGAAGTCACAAGTCATTGATGTTAAAGTCTAAGTCGAGTTGCAAGTCTCTTTACATTTTGTCAAGTCGAGTCCAAAGTCATCAAATTCATGACTCGAGTCTGACTCGAGTCCAAGTCATGTGACTCGAGTCCACACCTCTGGTAAGAAGATACTTAACAAACAGGAAGCAATACGTGAAGCTAGATGAAAATATGTCAACATGCTAAATGTATTTTGCGGAGTACCCCAGGGATCAATACTGGGACCAACATTCTTAAATCTTTATATAAATGACATTTGTTAAGTTACAAAGGACCTAAAGTTAGTATTAATTGCTGGTGATACAACTGTGTTTTGTTCAGGAAAGAACACACATAAGCTAATACAAATAACAGAAGAAATTAACAAATTAAAAAGATGACAAAAAACGACTATTTTTATATTGCTATTTGGTAACAGTAGAAGAGAAAGTCAAATTCAAATAGACGGAGTAGATATTGAAAGAGTAAAATAAATCAAATTTTTGCTTGTAATTATAAATAAAATGAACTGGAAATCTCATATTAACAAAATATTAAAAATACAGTGGCAAATATTTTAATAATTTTTTAGGCCAAAAATCACTACACATTCTCTCCTGCTCGCTAGTGTTACCATGTTTTAATTATTTTGTAGAAATATGGAGAAATAACTACAAAAGTACACTAGATTTACTAACCGTCTTACAAAAGGGATCATTTAGAATAAAACATAATGTTGGATGTACAGAACATCGAAACCCTTTGTTTATTGAATCTAAAATATATTTAAATTCAATGATTTAGTTTATTTGCAAACAGATAAAGTTATGTACAAAGCAAAATATAACCTGCTACCTAATAAAACAAAACTTCTATAAAAAAAAAAAAAAAGAGGAAAAATATAACTTTAGAGAAAAATCGAATTCAAAACATTTGTATGCACGATCAACACTATTAAGCTTTAGCATATCAGTATGTATAATTTAATTATGGAATGGATTAAGCAAACAAGTCAAACAAAATACTAATATGATCCAGTTTAGGAAACTTTTCAATCTACAAGTGTTTACAAAGAAGAAGAATTAAAATAAACGTCTTGAACTTTATTGAAATTAAGATATTATTATCTTATTAAGTGAATCATTACTGACTTAACTATTTGTAAAGATAATTTTTGTTTTTAGAATGAATTGATATAAATTATGTACAAATTGAGAACAGGAAGTGAACATCTGTGTTAGTAATTGCTGATGATCCTTGAGATGTTCCTACAGCTTAATTGGATTCCACCTAACAGTGCATGGCAAAGTACAAACCAAGCATGAAGTACAAACCAAGCATGAAGTCTTAGAAATTGTCTGTAGGGGTCTTTTGGTGGGGGAGGTGTAAATGTCTCTTGTTTGCATGTTGGCGTTTGGGCTGACTGGCGGGCTGGCGCTGGCTAGTCTCTGTGATCTTGTTGGCGTGTGGTTGCCGGTCACAGTTTTTTCGATCGCTTTGATGTGATTGAGTGGTGCTTGCTGTCTGGGGGTATTGCAGCTGCTGTTTCTGCTGCCGTTTGTTTGTGGTGTGGGCGCCCGTGGCTGCTGGGCCCCCCGGGCGGGTGGGGCGTCCCGCCTTTCTACCCGTGTGGGGTGTGGTCTCTCGCTGGCTTGAGGTCTGGCTGTCCCCTGCTTCTCTCGTGCCTTGTCCTCTGTCTGCGGCCTGCTGCTGGCTCTTACGGGCGGCACGGTAGGCCTGGCTCTAGGGTTCCTGTCGTTGGCCGGCCTGGCTGCGTGGGGCCGGTGGTCCCTGGTTCCCTGGTCGTCACACCTGCTGTTTATGGGTTGGGCTCTCTGGGTGGCTGGGGCCGTATTCTGGCTCCCACACACACTGGGAGTCAAATATATTGTACATACATACATAAATACATACATACATACATACATAGGAACCTACGCTCCCACATACATACACAAATACAGTGCATACCTACGTACGTATTATTTACAAAAATAAATACAGTACGTACCTACGTATTTTTTAATCCTGAATTTATTTAATTCATCCATTCTTTCACTCTCAAAATAATCTTACTTATCTCATCATATAAAATGTAACTTACTTCACCAATTATTATTATTTATTTATTTTTATTGTGATTACTTATGGAGTACATTGTGAATAAATTGAGAACAGGAAGTGAACAAAAGTTTTAGCAACTGTTATGTAAAAGAAAAGGGGTAGGTTTAAATAAGCTCTGCTTCTTCCTACTCCTTTTCGAACATGTTGAAAAGAGAAACTGGAAATTGTGATGTATCATGTTGTATGCTTGCATGTTCGAAATAAACTCAAACTCAACTCAACTACATACTCAAAGTTCGTACATCCACACGCACATTCACTGTACAAACATACACATTCTGTATATATACATTCACTGTACAAACACATACACACATACTGTACATATACAAGTACATGTACATACATACACTCATGCACATAATCACGTTTCATCAAACATATACTAACGTTGTTGCCCTAGGGCAGGGGTCGGCAACCTTTACCACTCAAAGAGCCATTTTGACCCGTTTCACAAATTCAAGAAAACAATGGGAGCGACAAAACTCTTTTGAAATTTAAAATGAAATAACACTGCATACAAAGTTTTTTTTTTGCTTAATATGAAAATGTAATGTTAGTGCGGCCCGCAAGCTTTATATGAATGGTGCTTGACAGCGTCATACTTGCCAACCCTCCCGATTTTTCCGGGAGACTCCCGAAATTCAGGGCAACTATTCTATCGGATGTCTGCTGATTTTCACCCTAACAACAATAATAAGGGCGTGCCGTGATGGCACTGTCTTTAGCGCCCTCTACAATCTGTATAAACAGCATGGCAGCCCAGTTACATGTTGTATGAGGCTTCTGCAGACACACACAAGTGACTGCAAGGCATACTTGGTCAACAGCCATACAGGTTACACTGAGGGTAGCCGTATAAAACAACTTTAACACTGTTACAAATATGCATTACACTGTGAAATGACAATATGAACAAAACTCCGAAACCCCCCCTCCGTGCGGGGTTTGGTGGTAGCGGGGGTGTATAATGTAGCCCGGAAGAGTAAGGGATGCATGGGATTCTGGGTATTTGTTCTGTTGTGTTTGTGTTGTGTTACGGTGCGGATGTTCTTCCGAAATGTGTTTGTCATTCTTTTTGGGTGTGGGTTCACAGTGTGGCGCATATTTGTAACAGTGTTAAAGTTGTTTTATACATCCACCCTCAGTGTGACCTGTATGGCTGTTGACTAAGTATGTCTTGCAGTCACTTACGTGTGTAGGGCAGAGCCCGCATACAACATGTGACTGGGCTGGCACGCAGATAGTGTAAAATCGGACGCTAAAGGCACTGCCATCACGGCACGCCCTCAATATTGTTGCCCCGGGAGATTTTCGGAGAGGCACTGAAATTCGGAACTCTCCCGGAAAAATCTGGGTGGTCAGCAAGTATGCAGCTGAGCCGCATCAGAGTGATCAAAGAGCCGCATGCGGCTCCGGAGCCGCGGGTTGCCGACCCCTGCCCTAGGGTAAACTGGGTAACACATGGCACACTGACAAAGCTTAACCTATTGTACTCTAACAATCCAAAAGGTTAATATAGGTTGCTTCTCTTTCTTCCCCTCCATTTTTCTGCATTCTTTCGTATCTCTAGTTATTACGTATATGTATTGTTGCATTTGAACAACTGTATTGTTGACAATAGAGGTAAATTATGGGTATTGTTCATTATCAATAGCGCTATTTCTTTTGGTATTTGTATTGCTCCATTTGTAGTGAAATAATGCTCATTGTCATTTCTGTATTATTTTTTATTTTCACTAACTGCTTATTTGCTATCACTTTTACCATCATATTTGTACATGTCGTATTTGCTGATGTTGCTCTATTGTTGTTGTTGTTGTTGTTATTGTTGTGTTTGCTGTTGTTGTTTTTGTCTCTCTGTCTAATCCCCCTCTTGTCCCCACAATTTCCCCCTCTGTCTTCTTTTTTTCTCTTTCTATCCCCTCCTTCTCTGGCCCGGCTGTACCAAATGATAATATAAATACATGTAATAAAGTCAAATACAAATAAGGCAACAAGAGATGTATCCTACACTTCTCTTTTGTAAAGTAAATCTGAACAGCCAATATGGGCATCTACATCAACTATATGATTTGCCTGAGAATTTGGACAGGACAAAAAAAAAAAGAAAAAAAAAGAAATTGTCTGTAGAAAATGTGTGGAGGGGGTACAGAAAAATATCTGCAGCCTTGAAGGTCCTAATGAGCACAGTAGCTTCCATCATCCGTAAATCAAAGAAGTTCGGAAAAACACACTGCCTGCCTTCAATATAGTCCTGGTACTCTGAAGTTGACTGAATGTGCATCAGTGGAGAGAAAATATGATGAATATATATTTTTTATACAAATGTTATTATGGGCCAGAAACTAAAGAGGAGACATATTGCAGAAAATGACTTGTCAATGCTGCAGGATCACTGCAGGACAGTTTGCACTTTTCCTCCTCATGCATAGGCGCTCATGCAAAAGGTAAAGCGGGCATACTTGCCAACCTTGAGACCTCTAAATTCGGGAGATTTGGGGAGGGGGTTGAGGTGGGCGGGGGCGGGATTAAGGGGGGAGGAGTATATTTATAGCTAGAATTCACTGAAATTCAAGTATTTCTTTTATATATATATATATATATATATATATATATATATATATATATATATATATATATATATATATATAAATAAATAAAATAAATACTTGACTTTCAGTGAATTCTAGCTATATATATATATATATATATATATATATATATATATATATATATATATATATATATATATATATATATATATGTATTTTATTATATATATATATACATATAAATAAAATAAATACTTGAATTTCAGTGTTCATTTATTTACACATATACACACATAACACTCATCTCTACTCATTGTTGTATTTGAAAGTGCAATGCTTTGCAGCCAGTAGCAGAGCCTTTGAAGGAGTATAGGTATGGGCAGTGTAATATTCTGGGTTGGAGTCAATAACCAGGCGAGGTGATGAAGTTACGTCTCTTTACTTCATACTTCAGAACTGACTCCCACACTTGCCGTCAGGGTGCGCAATACAACGTAAACCCTTGGCCAACCAAAAAGTAACCACAGAACACTATAGTGGACATGACGACATGCTGTCCTCACTCAGGTCCGCACGGACCTGGAGGGGGCGTGCCTTGAGTCCGGCTGGAAATCGGGAGAAATTTGGGAAAATGGTTGTCCCGAGAGATTTTCGGGAGAGGCACTGAAATTCGGGAGTCTCCCGGAAAATTCGGGAGGGTTGGCAAGTATGAAAGCGGGTGAACTTTATATGAAAAGAGGAAGCGGAAAGACACTTGAGGCGGAAAGTGCACATATTTTATTGCAGTGAAGGCGCCTAAGAATAAAGTAGGTATAGGGTGCACAAACAAAACAAAGAAAGGACTTTCCTCTTTTGTTGCATGTTTGGAGCAATCTCCTACACACTTTTCTCATATTTCCCTGTCCAAATGCGACCTCAGTCGCACAGATGTCATTTCTGTTGCCAGTCGCAAGCTCATGCTGCAATGTGCTTGTCTCGTTGACAGAAACACTACCCAGCAAGTACACAAATATAAAAAGTATTACGATGTTCGTAGTAAAAGGGGTGGCTCCTCTGACTCACATGCAACTCCTGTGCTTACTTTTGCGCATGCAAGGAAAAAACAAGTGTGTGATGGATACTGTCCGGTGCATCCGTCTAGAATCTTTTCTGAAACGTTTATTCACATTTAGCTTGTGTGTATGTGTCATGGCTGTGTACGCATGTGAGACCCTGACTGCCAAGGTGGTACCAAGTTATTTATGGCGGCCCACTTGTGGCCTGATATACTTATCCCCTGGTTGCCCTGACACTTGATTGATGTATGGCTTCATCCGTATGGCAGACTCCCCCAGCGCTCTCTCTCTCTCTCTCTCTCTCTGTGTGTGTGTGTGTGTGTGTGTGTGTGTGTGTGTGTGTGTGTGTGTGTGTGTGTGTGTGTGTGTGTGTGTGTGTGTGTATGTGTGTGTGTGTGTGTGTGTGTGTGTGTGTGTGTGTGTATGTGTGTGTATGTGTGTGTGTGTGTGTGTGTGTGTGTGTGTGTTGCAATTTTGAGTGTGTTAGCATTTGCATATATATATATATATAAATATATATATAATATATATATATGCATATATATATATGCATATATATATATATATATATATATGCATATATATATATGTATACATATATACACATATATATATATATATACATATATATGTATACATATATACATATATATGTATACATATATGTATATATATATATATATATGTAGCAAATGCTAACACACTCAAAATTGCAACACACACACACATATATATATATATGTATAATATATATGTATATATATATATATATATATATATATATATATATATATATATATATATATATATATATATGTATATAAATAAGTATATATATATATATATATTTATATAAATATATATGTATATATATATATATATATATATATATATATATATATATATATATATATATATATATATATATATATATTTATATAAATATATATATATATATATATATGTATGTATGTATACATATATGTATGTATGTATGTGTACACATATATATATATATATAAGTATACATATATAAATACACACAAGTATACATATATATATATACAAGTATACATATATATATATATATATATATATGTATGTATGTATGTATGTATGTATGTATGTATGTATGTATGTATGTATGTATGTATGTATGTATGTATGTATGTATGTATGTATGTATGTATGTATGTGTGTATGTATGTATGTATGTATGTATATGTGTGTGTGTGTGTGTCTGTGTAGCAGATACAGGGGTCGTTGCGGCCATCATGCTGTAATAACTGCTATTACTACCCCATGCCCTCTGGCTCGTTGGCTCATCGTTTATGCACGAGGCCTGTTAGCCTTGTTGTCAGCCTACTCATCTCAGCTGGAGCATTAGCGTCACTTCAGGCTTCCCTCTAACTCCTTACCATCCGCCAGCCCTCATCACGCAGGCTAATCCACCAGTGTAGGGATAGAAGTGTTGTTTCCATGTTTTAGAGTATGGTGGTCTTAAAGAGGCAGCCTGAGAGTCTGCGGCGGTGGATGGGTTCCCCATTCTGCAAGAAGGGCTTTTTAATGATGTTTTAAAAGTAATGTGTGTCCCTTGAGCAGCAAGGGGTTAGTGCATGTGCCTCACAATACGAAGGTCCTGGGTTCGATCCACGGGCTCGGGGTCTTTCTGTGTGGAGTTTGCATGTTCTCCTCATGACTGAGGTTGCCAGATACGTAGCTGAATCCGAATCCCACTCCAAGGAAGTTCAAATGGCAATCGACGAGTCCTCAAGTTTATTGTTTCTCTTGTTTATGCTTCTTGTAAGATGGTTTACTAAGTAATTATGCCTCATTTTACTGATGCCGATTAGCCGAATGTATTTGTAAAGTTACACAGCAATATTTTCGTCCCGAATCGTGACAGATTGTTGGCAATACACTGCTGAAATGTCTAGTTTGACCGCACGGACCACCATCGAAATAATTATATATAATAATATATTATATATCGCATAGGCCTATTTTGATGGCAAGCCAAGGCCAACAGTAAATTACCGCCACATTTTGTTCAGCATAACTCAATGTTGCATCCAACCTGACGCACTGCATTCTCTTCCATGTACACACATCACTATCTTTCAGTGCAGAGTGCAATTCTATGAGCCAAACCCATGTTACGCATAAACCACGTTACGCATAAATCATATAGCCTACTACTATGTCAATACACAAAGTAGAAAATCATTACATGTAATGCATTATATTGTGCCAAGCAAATACCACGCCATATGTGCCTGATGCACATACAGTACCAGAAACCGCAATTAGCCGTGCTAATGTTGGAACGCATTTCCTCAGCGTATCAGCATATTGAGAACGAAATAGGTACTGACACTACCCATATCCACACAGGTTTTATTTGTCGAAAATATATTTTGCCCTGTCAGTTGGATGACACATCGACATACAGGCTAACGGGCATATATTATCCCCGTTAGCCTATATGTTGGTGTCATTGACCGGGCTAGCATGCTAAGCATAGCATCAAACTAAACATTCGTTGCACGAACATACTAGCTTTGTTAGACAAGATCATAGACTGTATTGGACAATATAGTTTACATACAAAATGTCCATTTCCATTTATTACAAGTAATAAAAAAACATAAATGCCTGACTTACCTATGTCAGATGAAAAAATCGTCTCCGCCTTCAATCGTCTCCATCTTTCAAAGGCATCTCCGATACAAATCCTAGTTTTGCTAGTTAGGCTTTGTCATGATTAAATTGAGTCGTAACAACGCCTTTTAGATTTACTAAGGTCTGACATGTTTAGTAACTTTACCAGTGGCAGTAGCTCATCGAAGAGGGTGGTGCGTACCTGGCAACCTGGATGTGACACATTCACTGACTTTTTAATTGGTCAAACAGTGGAGGGTGGGGGATCGAAATGAAAACAATAACAATATTTCAGGGCTGTAAATCTATTTTTGAAATATCCCGGCTGAACTACCGTTATCAGTTATAAAGGTATTCGAAAAGAACATGATTTATTAATGCCTTTTTACATATACGGGCCATTTAATGATGACTTGACATGAAATTATTACATATGGCACTTTTAACGTTTGTGTCCTCCTGTCCCATTCCTCAATGACCTTTAAATGTCTTCTTTCATACGTTTATTTTTCTATGCAGACAGGTATTCTTTATTCAAATGGTTCAAATGTGCGCATAAAGCCACATTATGTTTTTAATATGTTGCTTTTTACGAATCGTTTTCAAGCTGCAAGTCTCTTCAGGATGACTCGCTTGGCTGGGGGTCTTTTTTTCGTGCCTCTACTTTGACAGTGTCTTCTCCCCGCCATCTTTGTTGTTGTTTTAGCGCTTCCGTAGCAAGTCTAAGTTAGAACTGTACGCTACTTTGAATTAGAAATAACAACAGTGGAGGATGCGCGTGCATGTACGTGCCAGTCTGCCCCACAACAAGAGGATTGAGAAAAAGAAGGAACTTATTGACGAGAGCGTCAAACTACAATGACCGACTTGTGCAAAGCTCTTCAGGTAAAACTTTACCATATTTAGATAATCCGCTGACGTCGCTAATGGAAAAGAAGATCACTAATGAGGCAAATTCCAAACAGATTATATGAAAGTATGAAGGAAGTTAAGATTGTTTTATAAATATCCCCACAGTGCCTCCAAAGTTTGATTTCAAATTTTCAGGAACAACGTAAATCCCAAATACACAACGGCAGGTACCAATAGGTAAGAAAAGTTGGTTTTCCATAATAGAGCCTCTTTAAATAACCCTGTAGTCCTCCAGAGAACAGCAAATGCCAACATAGTAGATGCCAACAAACTTTATTCACCACAGTGCTATCTGCTTGATGTAGTGGATCACTTCCCCGCTTGGCTCCAATGCAAGAACTAGAAGGTAAAGAAAATAATTGCCCTTTAATAAATCTACAGCTTTATGCAGATCTCCACCAAAATGTAAAGGGATATGTAGCACAACCCTATGAAATATTTGTTCAATCTAAATGACTAACTCACGAATCAAGAAGTAAATGGGTCACTGTTGCTGGGTGGTAAGAAGATCTATTGTTTGCATTTCCAAGTGTCCATGATCCTCATAATCAAGGAGTTTCCTTCATATTCAAAGGCGCCATCTTTCCTTTTCTCTTTGTCTTGTCACCATGCAGAGGAATCACAAGGCAGCCCCCGCAGTCAGCTCGGTAACTTTGTGCGTCGAGCTGCTCCGCGTACTGTAGGTACAGTGTGGGTGGAGAAATCTCTGTGGGTATTTTTGAGGAAGCCAAACGTTATGGCGGCACACTCTAAATATCTCAGCCTTACATCACCCTGGAGGAGGTGGATTGCAAGCAAATGTTCCTTGTTACCATAACGGGTAGAATATTTTTGGTGGGTGTTTTTTGGACACAATGGGAGTTTAAAGGCAAAAAATGGCTATGGTAGTTAAATCCACAAGTTTGAGGATAACACGTTCCTCTGCTCCAACAATCATTGTCTTTATGACAACCTTAAAGTCTGCTTCAGTACATGAGGGGAAGCATCCGTAGAGGTCCTCCATTATGCAAAAGGGACTTTTTAGTAACTAGGGATGGGTATAGAAATTCAGTCACGGTGAAGTCAATAGAGTTGCATTCACAAACCTCAAAATTCTGAACTTCAACAGTACCTCACAAATGCAACTCTGTCTTGTCAGATGACCGCTGAGGTTGTGCATGCTCGATGTGAAGAAAGGACAGCAAGCAGGAACTGGATAGATAATTTATATCGTCAAAACACAGCAGCCATCAAGAGCCCATAAGACCCAACAGCACACTCCTGAGCTTCACAATAAAAGCACTTTGTGCTGAATCCTGTCTGACAAAATAAAGGTTTCAGTAAAATAGCTTACACAAGCATGTTTTTTGAACAGTCGCTGTGTTTTGTATTTATGTTGGCAGTGCTGTGATAATTATGACAATATGTTGTGGGTTGCATTCCATATTGTTAAATTCAATACTCAAATTAAAATTCAGTTCAATTATTATATCATAAAATCTTAAAAAAACAAACAAACATTGTTTTTAAACAAAATGTGTATGTTTTCTATTTTTAGTACCAGTTCGGGTACCGTTTGATCACCGGCACCGTTTCAGAAGTATAGATATTTGGTTCTAGTATCGGTAAAAAATTAACAATACCCATCTGTAGTCCATACAGTAATATTTGTCCATAGTACATGTTTAGCACTAAAATTAGACTTAGTTAAAGTACCAATGATTGTCACACACACACGCGGTGTGGCGAAATTATTCTCTGCATTTGACCCATCAACCTTGATTTTTGACACAGTAGCTCAATTACAAAAGGAAAGGATAACTAAAACCCTTTCAAGGACACTAAAGAAGGAAATAATAAAAAAAAAATGTAATCAACAATACCAAAAATACAAAAGTGATAGTATATTAAAATAACAGCAATAGGATGGGACAATAAAAAAAAAAAAAAGAAAGAAAAAAAAAAAAAATATATATATATATATATAATGATATATACCGGTGTGTGTGTGTGTATATATATATATATATATATATATATATATATATATATATATATATATATATATATATATATATATATATATATATATATATATATATATATATATATATATATATATATATATATATATATATATATATATATATATATATTGTTATGCGCCACTTTTAAGAGAAGAGGTGCTTAAATGTTTGGTTTTGAAGTTCCAAATTTTCATGATATAATGAACACAAAAAAAAAACATCCTTCCCCTTTGCTCTACATGTTAGAGCAAAGGGGCTAAGCTGGAGTTGCTAACTTTGGTGTCCTCCTGTGTCATTCTTTCATGTAACCGTGTTGTTCATGTCAGGGCATTCAATCGATCTCAACTGGACTGTTTGTTTCTGTCTTCTAAGACAAACCAAGCAGTCCAGTTGCGATCGATTGAATGCCCTGAGATGACAATGACCTGAATGAATGAGAACATTCATAGACTTGCTGTTCATGATTTATGGCTTCTATTAATGTTGGACAAACGCAGAGTTACACTGCTGGATCAATTATTTTGTCATTCAGTTGGGGGCAGTCGCAGAGTGCCTGACAAAAGAATATCACATTAGAAATGGCAGCATGTGATAGCCGCTAGTCTAAATATCACTGGGCCGCCCACCGACTCTTTTAGAGGAAACCTGATCGTGAGGTCGCTCAGACGTTGCTTGTCGCCACTGCCACTCGAACATGGTCTTCAACTTGGCTCCCTCCTGATGCCGGTCAATGGCTCGGGGTCAAAGAGCCATCGAGGGCGAATCGATAAAGGTGGTTAAGGAGCGTTGAGGCCCAGGAAGGCCAGAGCCAAGCCAAAGGGCCCAGAGACAACAACAGGTGGGAGTTCCGCTGTTAAGGTTCTGATCGAATTGACATATGCAGACATGTTTATTAGATCCTTTACTCTTACTCATATGAAACTTGTAAGAGACTTTTATTTTCTCAGTTTGTGCGCTGTGAGGATCAAGTGTTCAAAGAGGTCACATATTTGATTCGACTTCAACGTCACTTTATTTCCAGGGCATTTTCAGCACACAATCTTCACATTCATTCTAGTTGGACAGCACTGAGCCTGTTCTCTCTCTCAGGTTAGATGCTTTATTTCTGTTGATAGCCCATCCATCCATCCATTTTCTACCTCTTGTCCCTTTCGGGGTCGCGGGGGTTGCTGGAGCCTAAAACAGCTGCACTCGGGTGGAAAGCGGGGTACACCCTGGACAAGTTGCCTCCGGGTACTCCGGGTTCCTACAACCTTCAAAGACATGCACATGGGGATAGGTTGACACTAAATTGGCTCTTGATAGCCTTTTTTGCTAAAAAAGCTCAAATACTGTATATACAGTCATGGTCAAAAGTTTACATACACTTGTGAAGGACGTAATGTCATGGCTGTTTTGAGTTTCCAAAAATTTCTACAACTCTTATTTTTTTGTGATAGAGTGATTGGAGCACATACTTGTTTGTCACAAAAAACATTCATGAAGTTTGGTTCTTTTATGAATTTATTATGGGTCTACTGAAAATGTGCTGGGTCAAAAGCATACATACAACAACATACATTATCAATTTTGGTGATGTAGAAAAGTTACAATCAAATCAAATTAGCTTCATGGCATGGCCTCTTAACTTCATGTGAGTGATTATGATTGACGACACGTGTTGACTTCTTTGAGCCCATTTAAATAGGGCTCATGTGATGCAGTCATTAGACTCAGTTACAAACGCGACAATGGGAAAGTCAAAGGAACTCAGCACAGATCTGAAAAAACAAATCATTGATTTGAACAAGTCAGGAAAGTCACTTGGAGCCATTTCAAAGCAGCTTAAGGTCCTAAGAGCAACAGTGCAGACAATTGTTCGTAAGTATGAAGTGCATGGCACAGTTTTGTCACTGCTATGATCAGAAAGAAAACACAAGCTATCACCTGCTGCTGAGAGAAAATTGGTCAGGATGATCAAGAGTCAACCGAGAACCACCAAAAAGCAGGTCTGCAATGAATTGGAAGCTGCTGGAACACAGGTGTCAGTGTCCACAGTCAAGCGTGTTTTGCATCACCATGGACTGAGAGACTACCATGCAAGAAGGAAGCCCTTGCTTCAGAAGCGACACCATAAGGTTTGTCTAAGGTTTGCTGCTGATCACATGGACAAAGATAAGACCTTCTGGAGGAAAGTTCTGTGGTCAGATGAAACAAAAACTGAGTTGTTTGGCCACAATACCCAGCAATATGTTTGGAGGAGAAAAGGTGAGGCCTTTAATCCCAGGAACACCAAACCTACCGTCAAGCATGGTGGTGGTAATATTATGCTCTGGGCCTGTTCTGCTGCCAATAGAACTGGTGCTTTACAGAGAGTGAATGGGACAATGAAAAAGGAGGATTACCTCCAAATTCTTCAGGACAATCTAAAATCATCAGCCCGGAGGTTGGGTCTTGGGCGCAATTGGGTGTTGCAACAGGTCAACACACGTCAAAAGTGGTAAAGGAATGGCTAAATCAGGCTAGAATTAAGGTTTTAGAATGGCCTTCCCAGAGTCCTGACTTAAACCCCATTGAGAATGTGTGGACAATGCTGAAGAAACAAGTCCATGTCAGAAAACCAACAAATTTAGCTGAACTGCACCAATTTTGTCAGTAGGAGTGGTCAAAATTTTAACCAGAAGCTTGCCAGAAGCTTGTGGATGGCTACCAAAAGCGCCTTATTGCAGTGAAACTTGCCAAGGGACATGTAACCAAATATTAACATTGCTGTATGTATACTTTTGACCCAGCAGATTTGGTCACATTTTCAGTAGACCCATAATAAATTCATAAAAGAACCAAACTTCATGACTGTTTTTTGTGACAAACAAGTATGTGCTCCAATCACTCTATCACAAAAAATAAGAGTTATAGAAATTATTGGAAACTCAAGACAGCCATGACATTATGTTCTTTACAAGTGTATGTAATCTTTTGACCACGACTGTATATATTTTAATTGCCTTTATTCATGTTTGCTTGAAACAAAACAAAGCCACGCTTTACCTGTTTGCCTACTTAAACAAGCCATTAGCACAACTCAACTTTAAATACCTCAATTTACAAAACCTAATTGGTTATTCAACAGATTTCGTAAAAATCAAAATGTTTTTATTTTGGAGCAAATTTCCCCATAAAGACAATTTGAACATGAATTATGGGTACCAACCTCAACAAAAGTCCATCTTTTAGCAAAAGTTTGTACACTTTGAACACGATGTAAAGCAGTATACAGTGCTGTATATCAAACAAACATACAATGGGGTGATGGATCAACTTTCTATTTAATAAGAAAGGCAAAACAACAAGCTGAGGAAGCAGTGTTGACAACACTGTGGATACTTCCTGAATGTTTGAAACCCTACACCGCTTGTCCCTTGCTTTTTTGGATTTATATTGAGCTAGCAAAACTAGGAAAATGTTGTAAAAAGGCTAAAAACCCCACTTGGAAAGTACACAACTAACAAACAAGCACATATACAGTATAGTGACAACACTGCTCTGCTCACTGAATGAGCAACAGAGATCGATCAGACCGCTCACAATGGCTGCACTGCAAGGCACACAATGGGTAGATAAAATGTTTGTACATGGAGACAAGGTTAGTACACCAAAGCATATTTTTATTCGGTCTGTGGTTCGTAAATCAAAATATGGATCAAGTTTGAACTGTCCTACTGTGTTCAGGGCTGGGTGATAAAATGATATCAGTATAACTCGCTATTATTAATCAATATTAAGAAAAAATGCGTTTGATATACATGTTTTTTTTCTTCGTCAGAAAAAACTGAAAACGGGGAAAAAAGGTTGGTTGCATGAACAAAGGCACTCGCTAATGGAGCAACGAGGGAAGTGATCACTGATCAGTGGGAGTGACACGCTAACAGCCAATCAGGTAAAAGTCTCACATATCAAGTTTGGTTGCACCATCTTGTTGTCTCGCGATTGAGTCTCTGCATGGAGTGAGAAGAGAAACTAAAAATGAGTGCCGCAGAGGGCGAAGAAATTGTAGATAAAACAGGGAGTCACCTCGACAGTATGGCAGATTTTAGATTTTTTTTAAACGGACCGTTGTCAGACCGAAGCGCTCGTAATCAGTAATGCCACACCAGTTTAGCCACACTCACCCTTGAGCACACACTGAACTTGCAGAAAATATTTCTCAAGTTTCTTGGTTTACATTTTCACACGTTGCAATATTGTGTTACACTTTATTAAGCGTTTCTTAAGTATTTCTTGTTTTTTTACCTTAATTTTAAAAGGATATTGTTAAGTGTTCAATGTGATTTAAGTATTATGTTTACATTGAGTGTTTTCCATGATTTGTTGACATTTCTTTTTGTTTTTGCCTTGATAACGGAAGGGAATATAATCAGAGGAAGGTTACATTTTAAACAAAATTGTTTCCATTCAATATATTTTTCTCCTGGTCCTTATTTTCAAGAGGTCATATAAAATATCAATAATTATCGATATCGACTGATATATTGGCTCTAGTGTGTGAATGTTGTCTGTCTATCTGTGTTGGCCCTGCGATGAGGTGGCAACTTGTCCAGGGTGTGACCTGCCTACCGCCCGAATGCAGCTGAGATAAGGCTCCAGCGACCCCGAAAGGGACAATGGGTAGAAAGTGGATGGATGGATGGATAAAAGATTTGTCAGAATCAGAATTACATTTATTGGCCAAGGAAAGGAACCAGCTTAGGTGGTTCGGGCATCTCGTGCGGATGCCTCACGAGCGTCTCCCTAGGGAGGTCCTCATTGCACGTCCCACTGGGAAGAGACCCCACAGCAGGCCAAGGACCAGATGGGGGGATTACATCTCTTCTCTGGCCTGGGAACGCTTCGGGGTTCCCCAAGAGGAAGTTGCTAATGTTGCTCTGGAGAGGGATGTCTGGGGGTCTCTGCTGGAGCTGTTGTGCCCGCGACCCGATTCCGGATAAGCGGTTGAAGATGGATGGATGGATGGAAGTATGTTTAACACACAAGACATTTTGACATGATAGACGGTGCTCCATGTGTTCAATGCCAGAATCAAACAAAAACTCAACAACTAATTGTGACATACTGTAGTTGTCAGCAATATCCTCTAGTCCGTACAGTAATAATGGTCAAAAACTGGGCTGAATTGGTGAACGACTCAGTAATATTTAACAAAAATGTCCTTGATCAACGTTTGAAATAGTGTTTTTAATGTTCTGAACTCCTGTTGTGATGCAATTGTCGCATTGAGCAGAATGTGGCGGAGGAATTGCGCCATAGTGTAAGTTTTTATGGATGGTTCCAAACTTCTAACTGGCTAATGTCTTATTCTTCTTTAAACTGCAAATTAGACTAATAGACTTACACACGGCTTTTCGTTCCGTGCTGGTCTTGGGTGCTAGCACGGAGCGTTCGCGGTTTGGCCTGTTCTAATGTGCAATCACTCCTGCAGTACCCTGCTGTGTTACTGCATTTTCCCTGGTTTTGTCTTATTTCAAGTTCTCATTACTTCTATTGTGCAAGATGGCGCCAGTCATTAAGTACTTGCTGGTGGAGCGATTGCATCAATATATAGATGCACCTTTATTACTTATACAAATGTTGTCGCCAGCAAGTTTGGTTTCGACTTTTGGATTATTTTGAGTCTTTGTACTTATTTCTATTTTAAAATGTGTTGTTTATCAATAAGAACCTGCGTGGAGCAATTGCGTCACAGTCATTTTGAAATTCGGCTATGTTGCATGAGCAGTAGGGGTTTAACGATTAGTTTTAACAATAATTCGATTCGATATTTATGGTTGTTGATACGATTCAGGGACGATATTATTTTTTTAGAACGACACCAAAACGATACAATGAGTTGAAATCAATTCAAATCCGTTCACACTGCCTCTATAGCACACGTCACACACAACAGGACCATATCTGTGGAAGTATTATTGTAGCAAAATTATTTGCAAACATGTTTCTCAAACTGTGTGCGTGTAATCCAATTCACGTGCGTGTGTACTAATGTGTATGTTTGTATATCAATCCAAGTATGTGTAATCAGTTCCGCCTGCGTGTGTTTTAGATTCGTGTACCTGTGATTTAAGTTGCCTGTCTGTCCCTAATCAGAAAGAACCCTCGATATGCTGTCTACTTTTTATTTAAGCAAGTTCATCCAATGTGTGCGTGCGCATTCATAAGTGCATGTGTGTAATAAAATCTGAGCGTGCGTATCTGTGATCTGTGGGAAGCAAGAACCCTCTCTTGGCTGTCTTTTTTACATGTGACTTTTCCAATAAAGGCCTACTGAAACCCACTACTACCGACCACCCAGTCTGATAGTTTATATATCAATGATGAAATCTTAACATTGCAACACATGCCAATACGGCCGGGTTAACTTATAAAGTGCAATTTTAAATTTCTCGCTAAACTTCCGGTTGAAAACGTCTATGTATGATGACGTATGCGCGTGACGTCAATCGTTGAAACGGAAGTATTGGTACACCATTGTATCCAATACAAAAAGCTCGGTTTTCATCGCAAAATTCCACAGTATTCTGGACATCTGTGTTGGTGAATCTTTTGCAATTTGTTTAATAAACAATGAAGACTGCAAAGAAGAAAGCTGTAGGTGGGATCGGTGTATTAGCGGCTGGCTACAGCAACACAACCAGGAGGACTTTGACTTGGATAGCAGACGCGCTATCCGACGCTAGCCGCCGACCGCACAGATGATCGGGTGAAGTCCTTCGTCGCGCCGTCGATCGCTGGAACGCAGGTGAGCACGGGTGTTGATGAGCAGATGAGGTCTGGCTGGCGTAGGTGGATAGCTAATGTTTTTAGCATAGCTCTGTGAGGTCCCGTTGCTAAGTTAGCTTCATTGGCGTCGTTAGCAACAGCATTGTTAAGCTTCGCCAGGCTGGAAAGCATTAACCGTGTATTTACAGGTCCATGGTTTAATAGTATTGTTGATTTTCTGTCTATCCTTCCAGTCAGGGGTTTATTTCTTTTGTTTCTATCTGCAGTTAAGCCCGATGCTATCACGTTAGCTCCGTAGCTAAAGTGCTTCGCCGATGTATTGTCGTGGAGATAAAAGTCACTGTGAATGTCCATTTCGCGTTCTCAACTCTCATTTTCAAGAGGATATAGTATCCGAGGTGGTTTAAAATATAAATCCGTGATCCACAATAGAAAAAGGAGAGAGTGTGGAGTCCAATGAGCCCTTGTAGCTAAGTTACGGTCAGAGCGAAAAAAGATGCGTCCTGCACTGCACTCTAGTCCTTCACTCTCACGTTCCTCATCCACGAATCTTTCATCCTGGCTCAAATTAATGGGGTAATCGTCGCTTTCTCGGTCCGAATCGCTCTCGCTGCTGGTGTAAACAATGGGGAAATGTGAGGAGCCTTTCAACCTGTGACGTCACGCTACTTCCGGTACAGGCAAGGCTTTTTTTATCAGCGACCAAAAGTTGTGAACTTTATCGTCGATGTTCTCTACTAAATCCTTTCCGCAAAAATATGGCAATATCGCGAAATGATCAAGTATGACACATAGAATGGATCTGCTATCCCCGTTTGAATAAAAAAATGTCATTTCAGTAGGCCTTTAAAGGCACACCCACGCATATCACAGACATTACACTATTGTCTTGTAGCGTTTGCGTTTGTTATGACCTTTCTCAACCACCATAGAAATTCACCATTTTTGTTTTGACGACGCCACAGATGGGAAAATAGAGTTAACGTTTAACATGTTTATTATAAAAGTGCTAAACTTCATATAAAGTTTGTCGTTCCTAAATATCTATAAAATCCATCGGTTCCCTTTTAAAACGATCTTGGATCAATGCCTACTTCTTGGAAGGCAAACTTGCGCAGCACAGATCAATATACTTGAAATGTAGTAATATAAATCATTGTTTTGATCAATCGTTACACCCCTAATGTGCAGGCAGTCATGCTGTGCCCTGGCCAACCTCTACCAATTGCACTAAAGAAGGGGGGTGTACTGAAATGGGGCGTGGATCAGAGCACTCAGTGTTTAATATGCCCGACTTTGTGTGAAGTGAACCAAAACATCGGCCTACTGTGAGTACACCATGGATTAACTGCGCCTCATACTGGTTTCAGTCAAGCACTTCAACTCATTTATTAATGACCAATCAGTCAGTTATTCTGCTCAACCCTTCCAGTAGTAGAATAGATGCAGATAGAAATATATCCTTCTTGGTTATGGCGATAATGACATTGAAGGCTTCTTTCATCATCTTCATCTTTATTGATTGTGACTTACTCGCAGTGACAGAAAAGTAGTGAGAGCTACTTGGCAGTGATCAATACATGTTTCATTTCAACTTCAATTTGAATTCACCTCGGTCTCTGGTCATCCGCGTCCCAAATTGATTTGGGATTAAATTGGTGCAAGCGGGAATACACTCCAAGGAAAATAGCCCCTGATGGATGTGTGTGTGCACTCGAAGAGTGTGAGAGAGCATCTTTTTTTTTTTGGCACCAAGCTGGAGTGGATGTCGTTGATTTAAACGTTCGTTCCTTCCTCCTCCTTGTCTTTTTTCGTTTTTTCTCCTTCTCAGTGCTGCCATTCATAGGCAAAGCCCGCAAATCACCTCTGGTGCCACGTTCTTTGCCAGGCTAAGCTCAAAATGTTCAAGCCAACAAACACTCTTCAGTGTCTTACTGAGTTTTTTGAGAGGGATTTTGTGTCTTGGAAGGACATTCAAGCTATGAATGTTAAGCATGGAGCAGTTTGTGCATGAAAATGTTAGTTGAGGTGTTATTTATTTGCATTTTCTGGATGAACCTGTGGTCACAGACACAAGCCTGCCATGTTCAGTACTTATAAAAGTAAATGATGTTGGCTTAGTTTGAAATTAATACCATCTGGGGTGGCGTGGCTCAAATGGTAGAGTGGCCATCCAGCAACTTGTGGGTTCCTGGTTAAATTCCAGCTTCAGCCATCCAAGTCATGCTTCAACCTTGATCCCAGTGCCACTCACACTGATATATGAATGCGGATGAATGTTTTGTGGTGGTCGCAGGTGTCGTAGGCACAAATTGACAGCCACACTTCCGTCATTCTACCCCAGGGCAGCTGTGGCTAGAAATGTAGCTTACCACCACCAAGTGAGAATGTGTTGTGAATGAATGATGGGTTCTTAGTTCTCTGTAAAGCCCTTTGAGTGTCTACAAAAAGGCAATATAAATCCAATCTATTATTATTATCATTATTATTGTTATTATCTGGGCAATAAAGCTTATTTCCTGTTTATCAGTCCCAACTTACTTTGAAAGTCAGTCAAGTATTGAAAGGTTTGAGGACTGGATGAAGGCAGCCTTCTCTAAAATCAGTCCGAGTAATTTTCCTATGTGGTGATTTCAACAGGGGCAGCACGGTGGCACAGGGGTTAGTACGTGTGCCTCACAATACGAAGGTCTTGGGTTCAAGCCCGTGCTCGGGATCTTGCTGTGTGGAGTTTGCATTTTCTCCCCGTGACTGCGTGGGTTCCCTCCGGGTACTCCAGCTTCCTCCCACCTCAAATGACATGCACCTGGGGATAGGTTGATTGGCAACACTAAATTGGCCCTAGTTTGTGAATGTGAGTGTGAATGTTGTCTGTCTATCTGTGTTGGCCCTGCGATGAGGTGGCGACTTGTCCAGGGTGTACCCCACCTTCCGCCCATGTGCGGCTGGGATAGGCTCCAGCAACCCCTGTGAGCCCGTAAGGGACAAGCGGCAGAAAATGGATGGATGGATGGGTGATTTCAACATTAACCTCTTAAACCCAAACAAGCAAAAGACCATTGATGGATTCATGGATACAATGTACAGCATGTGTTTATATCCCAAAAATAACTAAGCCAAGCAGAATAACAAGTCACAGTGCTACACCTATTGATAATATCTTTACTAATGATTTTGATAATAAGACTACAAGTGGTCTGCTGGTAAAGGACATCAACGATCATCTAAGAAAAAGTACCCACATTACATTCTAGACAAAAATATACAAAATTACAACATTAATGAAGCAGTGAGGGCTTAAAGGCCTACTGAAACCCACTACTACCGACCACGCAGTCTGATAGTTTATATATCAATGATGAAATCTTAACATTATAACACATGCCAATACGGCCGGGTTAACTTATAAAGTGACATTTTAAATTTGCCGCTAAACTTCCGGTTCGAAACGCCTCTGAGGATGACGTATGCGCGTGACGTAGACCGGGGAACACGGGTATGCCTTCCACATTGAAGCCAATACGAAAAAGCTCTGTTTTCATTTCATAATTCCACAGTATTCTGGACATCTGTGTTCGTGAATCTGTTGCAATCATGTTCATTGCATTATGGAGAAGGAAGCTGAGCAAGCAAAGAAGAAAGTTGTCGGTGCGAAATGGACGTATTTTTCGAACGTAGTCAGCAACAACAGTACACAGCCGGCGCTTCTTTGTTTACATTCCCGAAAGATGCAGTCAAGATGGAAGAATTCGGATAACAGAGACTCTAACCAGGAGGACTTTTGACTTCGATACACAGACGCCTGTAGAGAACTGGGACAACACAGACTCTTACCAGGATTACTGTGATTTGGATGACAAAGACGCAGACGTGCTACTGTGAGTATGCAGCTTTGGCTTCTAAACATTTGATCGCTTGACCGTATGTGCGCAACTTTTTTTTGCGTATGTACGTAACTTTTTAAAAATATATAAGCTTTATGAACCTTGGGTTAGGTGAACGGTCTTTTGGGCTGAGTGATTGTGTGTGTTGATCAGGTGTTTGAATTGTATTGGCGTGTTCTATGGAGCTAGGAGCTAGCATAGGAGCTAGGAGCTAGCATAACACATACCGTACCGTACGTGCGCGTCACGTACGTAACTTTTTAAAAATATATAAGCTTTATGAACCTTGGGTTAGGTGAACGGTCTTTTGGGCTGAGTGATTGTGTGTGTTGATCAGGTGTTTGAATTGTATTGGCGTGTTCTATGGAGCTAGGAGCTAGCATAGGAGCTAGGAGCTAGCATAACACGTACCGTACCGTACGTGCGCGTCACGTACGTAACTTTTTAAAAATATATAAGCTTTATGAACCTTGGGTTAGGTGAACGGTCTTTTGGGCTGAGTGATTGTGTGTGTTGATCAGGTGTTTGAATTGTATTGGCGTGTTCTATGGAGCTAGGAGCTAGCAGAGGAGCTAGGAGCTAGCATAACAAACACGCCGGTGTTATTTTTTTTTTAAACTTAAATTTTTATTCTGTCACATGCATACATATATCAACAGGGTCAACATCTTACAATATATACATAGTCAATTTATATTCCATATCAAGCATTTGTGGTGTCATTTTCCTGAGTTTTGTATTCAGTCCATTTTGTCCATTTCTCAAGAAATAGTTCCTCCTGTATTCTGAGTCTATGTGTAAATCTTTCCATTACATATAGTTCTTCCACAATGCACAGCCACTGTTCACAGGTCGGTGAGCTGCTACTACGCCACAGTCTTGTAATTGCCTTTTTGCTGGCTGCTAACAAAACCTTGACTAAATAGAAATCATCGAATTGCATATATTCCTGCGTCAAGTTTCCCAAGTATAGTATCATACTTGTTTTTGGAATGTCATATTGTAGTACTTCTTTTATCACTGACCACACGTCATACCAATATTTTTCAATATTGGGACAGTTCCAGAACACATGTTCGTGGTCAGCGTCCATATTTCCACATAGCCTCCAACATGGTTGTTTCTTTGCTGCGACTCTTCCGCTTATTTTTGGAGTTATAAAGTATCTAGTCATGTTTTTCCAGCAAAACTCCCTCCATACCCTAGAACTCGTGGCCGTGCACTGCGTTTTACAAATATTATACCAGTCCTTTTCAGTGATCTGCTCCCCAAATCCTCTTTCCCATTTCTCTTTAATGTACATGGTTGAAGTCCCCTTGCTTGTCATCAATCCCTGGTAAACAGCTGAGATCACTCTACATTTTTTATTATTATAAGCTTGTACCATTATTCTAATTAGCGGGTTCATTGATGCCCTTTTAATTTTTTTAATATAGTAGCCGGTGTTATTATGCAGGATTAATTTGTGGCATATTAAATATAAGCCTGGTTGTGTTGTGGCTAATAGAGTATATATATGTCTTGTGTTTATTTACTGTTGTAGTCATTCCCAGCTGAATATCAGGTACCGTGAGTATGCAGCCTTGGCTGCTAAACATTTGATAACTTGACCGTATGTGCGCGTCACGTACGTAACTTTTTAAAAATATATAAGCTTTATGAACCTTGGGTTAGGTGAACGGTCTTTTGGGCTGAGTGATTGTGTGTGTTGATCAGGTGTTTGAATTGTATTGGCGTGTTCTATGGAGCTAGGAGCTAGCAGAGGAGCTAGGAGCTAGCACAACAAACACGCAGGTGTTTTTATGCAGGATTAATTTGTGGCATGTTAAATATAAGCCTGGTTGTGTTGTGGCTAATAGAGTATATATATGTCTTGTGTTTATTTACTGTTGTAGTCATTCCCAGCTGAATATCAGGTCACCCCCGGCTCTCACAGCATCTTCCCTATCTGAATAGCTTCAACTCCCCACTAGTCCTTCACTTGCACTTTACTCATCCACAAATCTTTCATCCTCGCTCAAATTAATGGGGAAATTGTCGCTTTCTCGGTCCGAATCTCTCTCACTTCATGCGGCCATCATTGTAAACAATAGGGAACTTTGCGTATATGTTCAACTGACTACGTCACGCTACTTCCGGTAGGGGCAAGCCTTTTTTTTATCAGATACCAAAAGTTGCAATCTTTATCGTCGTTGTTCTATACTAAATCCTTTCAGCAAAAATATGGCAATATCGCGAAATGATCAAGTATGACACATAGAATAGATCTGCTATCCCCGTTTAAATTAAAAAAAATCATTTCAGTAGGCCTTTAAATAACTACTTTGTTAATATTGCAATCAATCTGGAACAAAGGATTCCAGATGTAGATAGTGGATTAGTTGTAGACTTGAATATACCATTGATCGAAATCCTTGCTCTGTTCCTTAACAATGTGACAAAAGAGGAAATAATCAAAATTGTAAAGAAATGCAAATCCAACATTTCAACTGACTGACGGAATAGATATGGAAACGATAAAATAAGTTATTGCAGAAATTTCACAACCTTTAACATACATTAGTAATACATCATTTCAAACGGGACGATTCCCAAAAATTTTTTAAAAAAAAGCAAAAGTTGTACCAATTCAAAAGACTGGAGACAAACACCAATTTACAAATTACATACGTGTTTTTTTTTAACTTCCAAATGTTTTAAAATGATTGAAACATTAGACAAATTCATGAACAAAAGTGGAACATTTGAGAATAACCAATATGCATACAGAGCAAACATCTCAACATCAATGGCACTGCCCATGTGGGGTGTGGTCTTTCGCTGGCTTAGGGGCTGGCTGTCCCCTGCTTCTCCCGTGCCTTGTCCTCTGCCGGGCGCGTCTGTCTACGGCCTGCTGCTGGCTCCTCCGGGTGGCACGGTGGGCTCTGGGGTTCCTGTCGCGGGTGTTCATCCCCATCTATTGTCTGGGCCAGGACCGCGCTAATCCCAGTACCGGATGCATCAGTGTGGAGAGTGAAAGGTCGTGTGAAGTCAGGAGACACCAGGAGAGGCTCTCCGCATAGGGCCTGCTTCAGGGTCTGGAACACCGCCTCCGAATTGCTGGTCCATTATATATGGTGAGGCCCTTTCTGGCGAGTCAGCTCAAACAGAGGGGCTGCGATAGTCGTAAAATTCGCTATGAATTTATGGTAGTAAGCTATCAAGCCTAAGAACGATTTGAGCTGTTTCTTTGTGGCGGGCCAGGGCCAACTCTTAATTTTTTCGACCTTCTGGGGCTGGACACACCCTCTCCCAATTGTGTAGCCGAGATAGTCTGTTTCGGTCCAGCCCAGACAACACTTCTTGGGATTCGGTGTGAGTCCCGCTCGTCGCAAGGCCCCTAGAATGGCCTCAAGGTGTTCGAGAACCAAAACCTGTAACTCCCGGAGGCGGGCGCCTTTGTTGTAGATGTGCGCCTGGGATGCCTGAGCCTTTTTGCGAATAAGTGGCCATATCTTCTTCGCCCTTTCCTGGAAGCGGTCTACATGTTCAATGACGCTGGGGTGGGGGCAGGGTTGGCTCTCCCAAGCCTCTTTGGCCAGGTCCAGGAGCCCTCAGGGGTTTCGCTCACAGAGGAGTTCAAAGGGAGAGAACCCCGTGGAGGCCTGTGGTACACCTCTCTAATGGCAAAGAGCACATACGGGATGAGTTGGTCCCAGTCTTTCCCGTAGACTTTGGTCAGCTTCTTCAGCATTTTCTTAAGTGTCTGGTTGAACCTCTCCACGAGGGCGTCGGTCTGAGGGTGGTAGACAGAGGTTCGGATTTGTTTCACCTTTAACCATTGATACAGTGTGGACATCACTCTGGACATAAAACAAGTCCCCTGATCAGTTACAATTTCATCCACTATGCCCACCCGGCTGAACAGCATCAACAGTTCATGTGCAACATTTTTAGCATTGGCCGTGCGTAAGGGGACAGCCTCTGGGTAACGAGTAGCATAGTCGAGTATTACCAGAATGTAGCGGTGCCCGCGGGCTGATTTAGGCAGTGGCCCCACGATTTCCATAGCGATCCGTGAGAAGGGCATGGAGATGATGGGATCAGCAGGTTTCTCAGCAGAGGCTGGGGCGCCGTTTTCTGACACTACCGACAAGACTGACAAAACTCTTCTACTGCACGCTTCACCCCAGGCCAGTAAAAGCGGGCGACCACTCGGTCGTAGGTTTTGTGGACCTAACTGGTGGGTGTGCACTAGATACAGGACTCGAGACACATAGTTCTTTGTTACGAGTTGTTGTTCAATGAGCTCCCCCCCTTAGCTTTGTTCCCTCTATACATTAGTCCATTCTTTACCACAAAGTGGGGCCAGGTTAAGTTCCTTACCCCTGGAGACAGCTGGCCATCTATGGCGGCGACATCACGGCGGGCAGCCTCCAGATTCCGATCGGACCACTGTGCAGTGGCGAACTCTCCCCTTCGGGCTGTAGCTGCAGCCTCAACCACCGGGAACTCGGCAAAGGAGTCCTCATTCAGCGGAGTCTCCCCTCCTGTGTCATCTCTCTCCGACGCAGAGCTCTCAGACGGGGGTCTCTCAGTGCTGGGCCGAAAGGCTGGACAGGCGGTCCTCGGGGTTAAGCCCGGCCCTGCTTGCATTCCGGCACCACCGGCAGTCGGCACGCCACACTCCCCATCAAAGTTGGCGGCGTTGACACCCACGCCCTGATCGACTCCGGCAGCGTCGTCACGTTGGTGCGGACCGATCATGCAGCCATCCTGACCTCCACTACTGTCCCGGTTGCGTGCGTCCACGGGGATGTGCGGGGCTACTCAGTCAGCCATATCCAGGTCCAAACACCACGAGGAGATGCTGTGGTGGTTGCCGGCATGGTTCCTAACCTGCCCGTCCCGCTCTTCATCGGCACGGACTGTGCTGTTCAAGCGCTACTGGTCTAGTGGCCTGCGGGCCCCTCCCCCTCGATGAGCATCTCCCCGTGGTGTTTGGACCTGGATATGGCTGACTGGGTAGCGCCGCACATCCCCGTGGACGCACGCAACCAGGACAGTAGTGGAGGTCAGGGTGGCTGCATGATCGGTCCGCACCAACGTGACGACGCTGCCGGAGTCGATCAGGGCGTGGGTGTCAATGCCGCCAACTTTGATGCGGAGTGTGGCGTGCCGACTGTCGGTGGTGGCGGTATGCAAGCAGGGCCGGGCGGCATCCGTGCTGGCGGAAGAGGGCATGGAGATGTTGCGGTCTCTGTCCGGGCACGCCCAGGAAATGGGGTCCTCCCGACCACAAACATAGCACCTTCTGGGGTCCAGGGCGTCCTCTCTGGCAGTCCGGAGGTCTTTGGGGGCGGGCGGGTCTGTGTAGGCGGGGCTTGTCGGTGTCGATCCTGGCTGGTTCAGTCATCAGGGCTGTTTCGAGCTGGCTCTACCCTCGTGGTCCGCAACATTTCGACGCTGACCTGGTAGTTCTCCAGTAGAGCGACCAAGGCATTCAATGTTGAGGGGCTCACCTGGGCAGCATATTTCCGTGCATCGGGCGGTAGTGAGCGTATGCATCGTTCTATTACGAGTCTTTCGATCCACGGGGGCTCTTCCCCCGATGTCAGCCAACCTTGAGTCAGGCGCAGCAGGTCCACTACCTGGGCTCAGGGTGGCGGTCCGGCTTCGTAGGCCCAGTTGTGAAAACGTTGTGCTCTGGCCGGAAGGCTGTAACCATGGCTGGCTAAGATGGCTGCCTTCAACTTTGCAAGGTCCCGGGCGTCGCCTGCTGGCAGGTCCCTGCAGGCACGCTGAGCCTCCCCGGTCAGGAACGGCGCGAGGATGCCGGCCCAATCCGCGCTTGGCAAGCCCTCCCTGGTGGCAGTGAGCTCAAACAGTTTGATGTAGGCTTCGATGTCATCTTCTGGGCTCTGTTTTGTAAGGACCCCCGCAGGCCGTGGGACTGAGCGTTTTTTGTCCATTTTCTTTAAGAGTTCTGCTACTGCCTGTTGCAGCTGAGTTTGGGTTTTTAGCAGTGCAGCCAGGGCCTGGTCCATGGTAGGGCCGGGGTGGGTCAGACTATACTTGCATTCTCCACCAATTGTAAAGTCTGAACCCAAACCAGCACACAGAAGCAGGGGTTGCAGGTACAAAACGCACTCGGCGCCTTTTATTCAAGGGGGCGTTCCCCTTGAATAGCAAACAAAGTTTCTTCCCAATTGGGGCTTTCAAAACAAAATCACACAGTAGGTTACTTTCACTACTTTTTTCCTATAGCACATGGGAGTGCTCTTCATGCACTCACGTGCAGGGCTAGTTTGCCTACAAAGGAGACAAAGAGTTAACTATTAGTCATATTACCAAAACATGGTAAATGTTCAACGGAGGAGAACATAGTGGAGTTTAGCTTACCGCCCGATGAAGGAGTTCCTTCTCTGAGGAAAGCCAACGACACAGTGAGACAAAGCTCTGAGCTTAAATAGCAACCCTTTGGATTGCCTGACTCAGAGCAGGTGTGCTCTGAGAAGGTGCTGACAATCATGCTGATTGAGGAGGACATTTGGGACATACCTCCACTCAATGACACTGCCCAGGCTCAGCCTCCTCCTGATGTGTTGAGCTCTGCCGTCACTGTGGCTGCTGGTCCTGTGGGAACTCTTACCTGATCGGGGGTTTCTAGCCGAGACTCCACAACATCAACAATATGATTTGCCTGAGAAGCTGGACAGGACAAAACAAACAAAACAAAACATCAATGGTATTAATGGAAATAACCAATGCAAAAGATGGTAAACAGTGTGCAGCAGCAGTATTTATGGATCTAACAAAAGCATTTTACACAATTAATGATAATATATTAATCAACAAATTAGAACGATATGACATCAGAGGATTGGTGTTGAATTGGGTAAGAAGGTATTTAACCAACAGGAAGCTATACCTGAAAAAACGTCAACAGAACTAAACATATTTTGTAGGGGTACCTCAAGAATCAATACTGGGACCAAAATTATTCAATCTATATATAAATTACATTTGTAAAGTTACAAGGGACTTAAAGTTAGTATTGTTTGCGGACGACACAACTGTTTTGTTCAGGAGAAAACACACAGGAGCTAATACAAATTATAACGGAAGAAATTAACTAATTAAAGTTCTATAAAAACAGACTATGTTGAATCTCAGTAAAACTAAAACAATGCTATTTGGTAGCAGTAGATGAGAAAGTCATACACAAATACAAATAAACAGAGTACATATTGAAAGGGTGAAAGAAATCACATTTTTGAATGTGGATGGATGGATAATAGATGATAAAAATAATGGGAAATTGCATATAAGAAATATACAACACAAGGTGGCAAGAATAGTTCTATAACTAACAAAGCAAAATATGTTCTGGACCAAAAATCACTGCACACTCTCGACTTAGACTTAGACTTAGAAAATCTTTATTGTCCCCGAGGGGAAATTTGGTTTGCAGCAGTAGTCATTAAAAACAAGGTTCAACAGTAAAATACAAGGTGCAACAGTAAAAACGAAGTACAACAGTAAAATCAAGGTACAACAGTAAAACAAGGTACAAATACATAAAATACATAAAACATACAAACTATCATGAAAGCATTGAGCTAAAAACTAAAAACATTTGTAACACAATAAAAACTAATCATCACACGTCGACTTCTCGCTAATGTTACCATATCTGAGTTATTGTGTAGAAATATGGGGAAATTATTACAAAAGTACTCTTCATTCACTAACCGTGTTACAAAAAAGATCAGTTGGGGGACAGCGTGGCTTGGTTGGTAGAGTGGCCGTGCCAGCAACCTGAGGGTTCCTGGTTCAATACCCAATCTTCTTTGTGTCCTTGAGCAAGATAGTTCACCTTTGCTCCGGATGGGTCGTGGTTAGGGCCTAGCATAGCAGCTCCCGCCATCAGTGTGTGAATGAGTGAATGTGGAAATAGTGTTAAATCACTTTGAGTACTTTGAAGGTAGAAAAGCGCTATACAAGTATAACTTATTTATTCATAGTTAGAATAATACATTATGTAGGTTATCAAGAACACACAAACCCTTTATTTATTGACTCCAAACTACTGAAACTCAATGATTTGGTGCATTTGCAATAAGCAAAAATTATGTATAAAGCAAACTATAACCTGCTCCCTAAGAATGTACAACAATTCTTCTAAAAAAAAAAAGAATAAATATAACCTCAGAGGAAAATCTAATCTACAACATTCGTATGCAAGTACAACACTAAAGACCTGTAGTATATCAGTATGTGGAATTAAATTATGGAACGGATTATGAAAATATTTTAAACAATGTACTAATATCATACCAATTAAGAGGCTGTTCAAACTACAAGTGTTTACAAAGTACAAGGAAGAATAATCTAGATAAGCATCTTAAACTTTGTTGAAAATCTCATATGTGAATCATGACTGGCTTACTATTAAGATAACTGTTGTATTCATTGGTGTAATTTTGTTACAATTACAAGATCAGAACAGGAAGTGAAGAAATATAAGTGGCCTAGTGGTTAGAGCAGGGGTCGGCAACCCGCGGCTCCGGAGCCACATGCGGCTCCTTGACCACTCTGATGCGGCTCAGCTACATGCATGCCGACCCCCTCGATTTTCCCAGGAGACTTATGGATGTCAGTGTCTCTCATAGACTACTCCCAGGGAAAAATAATCCTATTAACACTCTAATTACTATATAAAGGGCGTGCCCTAATTGCACTGCAGTAATTGTCCTCTATAGCATTTACTTGCAGCATGCCAGGCCAGCCACATGTTGTATGTTGTTATTACTTGCTCACACAGGAGACAGCAAAGCATAGTTACTCATCAGCCACACAGCTTACACTGACGGTAGCCGTATCAAACAACTTCAACATTGTTACGTTACAAATATGCGCCACACTGTGAACCCACACCAAAAAAGAATGAAAAACACATTTCTGGAGAACATCCCACTGTAACACAACATAAACACAACACAACCATTACCCAGAATCCCACGCAGTCCTAACTCTTCCGGTCTACATTATACACCCCGCTACCACCAAATCCCCCCACACATCAACCCCCCCCCCCCCCTCTTCGTGGTTGGTTGAGCGGAAGAGTTAGGGCTGCATGGGATTCTGGGTATTGGTACCGTCAGTGTAAGATGTGTGGCTGCTGAGTTACTAGCCTTGCTGTCACTTACGTGAGCAAGCTAAAGCTGCATTCCACTTGTGGCCGAGCAGGTACACTGATTGGGCAGACTGTAGAGGGCGCCAAATGCAGTGTCATCACGCTCTGATATTCGGGAGTCTCCCGGGAAAAATGAGAGGGTTGGCAAGTGTGACGCAAGCGACATTCATCCAAAACTCGCGGGCTGCACTAACATCCAATTCCCACATTAAAGTGCGTGCCGGTGCGTGTGTCTGAGACCCCTGGTTAACATAGCACAAAGCATGTAAGCTTTGTATGCGGTGTTTTTCATTTTAAATTTTAAAAACATTTTTGTGGCTCCCATTACTTTCTTTAATGTGTGAAACTTGCCAAAATGGCTCTTTGAGTGGTAAAGGTTGCCGACCCCTGGGTTAGAGTGTCCGCCCTGAGATCGGTAGGTTGGAGTTCAAATCCCAGCCGAGTCATACCAAAGACTATAAAAATGGGACCCATTACCTCCCTGCTTGGCACTCAGCATCAAAGGGTTGGAGTTGGGGGTTAAATCACCAAAATGATTCCCGGGCGCGGCGCCGCTGCTGCCCACTGCTCCCCAAGGGGATGGGTCAAATGCAGAGGACAAATTTCACCACATCTAGTGTGTGTGTGACAATCATTGGTACTTTAATCTTTAATCTTTAATCTTAATGTTTGTTGTTGTTATGGCTTGGAAAAGGGGTGGGATTAAATCAGCTTTGCTTCTTCTTACTCTTGTTCGAACATGTTGTAAAGAGAAATGAACATATGTAATTATTATATGATGTATCAAATTGTATTTGTTTATGAATTAAATGAAATCATAACCATAACCAAAGTCCTCTGGCGCCCTCCTACGGTCAGATAGAGAACTACAACTCTAATGACGTCATTGTCCAATTAAAAGTATATATATATATATATATATATATATATATATATATATATATTTTTTTATTTTTTTGTATTTTTTTATTTTTTTTTGGTTATGTCTTTTTCAATCAAATAATTTAAATTGTTATTCTCAAAAACTCCCAACATAAGAAGATGCCTGTCATAATAAGAAATTAAAGTGAAACAAATGTTATTGTTGTATAGGCCACCAATGACAAATATACCAAACATAATTTTGCAGTCAGTAATATTACAATATAATAGTATTTTGACATGTGTGTTTAATGGCAATGGAAGTTTTTTTAAATTCTACAAACGTTTGTATTTATGCTCCTTGTAACACTACAGTCATTTAAATGGATCTCAATATATCTTCTGGGTCAAAGATGAATGAGTAAAAGCTTGTAATTCATCCAAAAACAATTGTCTTAAGAGTATTTTAAATATCTCATGAGTGGATAACACCCTTCTTTGTTTTTACCGCTTCTTCTCTATCAGACAGAAGAAGTCAGAAAGCACTTAAAGGTTGTCTTAACCCATTTAGACTGACAGGACCCCCCACCCCTTGTCTTGTAGAAAAAGAAGGTGGTACAGGCTGCACTACTCTAATACACTTAAGGTCTCTGTGGGGGTTGTTTTTATATCATTATGTCTCCACCTCTACTCCATTTTGCTGGGGAATTTTGTTCTTCGGTTGGACACGTGCCTTGTTGCAGTTGAGTGGAGCTTGTTGTTTAGACTCGAGGTGAAAGGGCACTGGGTCAAACCAGTCTGAGCTGCGGAGGGTCGCACGTATGGTGCCATAAACCTAATTTTAGGACGGTAACGCTAAAACTAAAGCTAATAGACCAATCAATCCAATCCACTTTATTTATATAGCACATTTACACAACAAGAATGTTTCCAAAGTGCTGCACAGCCATGTTAAAAACAATATTAAAAACTATATTAAAAACAATATTATGCTACACCAATGACTGAATAAAAACAAAGAATAAATGAATAGAAAACCAATACAGAGACAATATAAAAAATAAATATGATTAAAAACGATTTTAAAGGGTGAAACCAATTAAAACAGTAAAATAGACATCAAAATTTATAACCCTAACCCTAACCACACAGGACAACAGAGGACAGAAGACCACACAACTCACGTAGTGTTAAAAGCCAAAGAATAAAAGTGGGTCTTTAGACGAGACTTAAAACACTCCACTGTGGGAGCAGTTTGAACATGGAGGGGCAGAGTGTTCCAGAGTTTAGGGCCGACCACAGAGAAGGCCCTGTCTCCCCTGGTTTTAAGTCTCGTCCTGGGCACCACGAGCTGGAGCTGGCTCTCGGACCTCAGAGCGCGCGCAGGAGTGTAAATTTGGATGAGGTCCGAGATATACTGAGGTGCCAGTCCATGTAAAGCTTTAAAAACAAACAGCAAGGATTTAAAATCAATTCTAAAATGAACAGGGAGCCAGTGCAAACTCCGAAGAATTGGGGTTATATGCTCACGTTTCCTGGCCCCTGTTAAAAGTCGTGCTGCCGCGTTCTGGACTAACTGCAACCGGGAGAGAGCTTTTTGGCTAATGCCAGCATAAAGTGCATTGCAGTAGTCTAGGCGACTTGAAATAAAAGCATGCACGACTTGTTCAAAAAGGTTAAAAGATAAAAATGGTTTTACCTTTGCTAAAAGACGAAGATGATAAAAACACGATTTTAAAACGCCATTGACTTGTTTGTCGAATTTAAAATCGCTGTCTATAGTGACGCCAAGGCTGGTGACTTTGGGACGCACATGATTTTGCAATGGTCCCAAGTCAGTGAGGGCCGGACCAAAAACTGAAATTTCCGTTTTTCCCTCATTCATTATTAAAAAATTCTGGGCTAACCAAGCCTTGACATCACATAGACAGTTGAGAAGGGGTGTCAGGGGGCCGTGGCCTTTTGAAATTGGCATATACATTTGGCAGTCATCTGCATAAAAGTGATAAGACACTCCATGTTTCTTAAAAATCTCTCCAAGAGGGAGAATGTACAAGGAAAACAGGATGGGGGCTAGAATAGATCCCTGGGGGACACCACAGTAAAGCGGAGCAGAAGAAGAGGTGGCGTCCCCCAGCCTGACAGAGAAGGACCTCTCTGACAGGTAGGATCTGAACCACTCTAATGCAGTCCCCCTGACACCCACACAGTCTCTCAGGCGGTCTAAAAGAATTGTGTGGTCGACTGTGTCAAAGGCAGCTGTAAGATCTAAAAGCACTAAAATGGCAGAGCTACCAGAATCAGACATTAAAAGCAAGTCATTAAAAACCTTTAAAAGTGCAGATTCAGTACTGTGCAAAGCCTTGTATCCAGACTGAAATGGATCTAAAGTGCTATTTTCATCTAAAAAAGGCTGCAGCTGCGCTAAAACACATTTCTCCAGAATTTTTGACACAAAAGGTAATTTGGAAATGGGCCGATAATTTGACAAACATGTCGGATCTAGACCTGTTTTTTTAATCAAAGGCTCGACAACAGCTCTTTTACAAAAAGAGGGGACCCAGCCAGAAATCAAGCTGCTGTTGATGATGTCCCTAACAGACAAGTCAATAGTGCCCCAGATTTCTTTAAAAAAGCGAGGGGGGACTGGGTCTGTGGGACAGGACGAGGGTTTCAGTTTGTGGACTATTCCTGTAAGCTCAGGCATGGACACAGGCTCAAAGTGACTAAACACAGCCAAGCACTGAGTGGCCACATTAAAACTCAATGGAGAGCGAGAAAGATTTGCCCGAATAAAAGCAACTTTATCGTTAAAAAAGGAGAGAAATTTTTCACAAGTTTCACTTGTCATCTCCAGTAAAGTGGCTGGATTCGGATTAAGAACATAACTAATAGTATTAAAAAGAACACGTGGCTTGCTGATACTATTTAAAATTAAGTCTGACAGATATTTTGTTTTCTCAGCTTTAACCACACTTTGATAGTTCTGACAGTTTTCTTTTAAAATTTGATAAGAAACCTCCAAGACCCTTGAATGGCAGAGTGTACAGGCGGATGATGTTATCCAAAGTCAATTGAAAATCATGACTATGAACATTTTAATGTGTAATTGTTAACTTACAGAATACATTTTCTTTTTCTTAAGATTTTGCCTTACAGGAAGGTACCACTTCAGCTTCTAGGTAATATATGTGCAGCCATCTTCTGCCAATCATGGTCTACAAAACGACAACATTAAGGTTAAGAGGGGAGGAGTATATTTACAGCTAGAATTCACCAACTCGAGTATTTCATATATACTGTATGTATGTATGTATATATATATATATATATATATAAATATATATATATATATATATATATATATATATATATATATATATATATATATATATATATATATATATATATATATATATATATATATATATATATATATATATATATATATGTATGTATGTATGAAATACTTGACTTTCAGTGAATTCTAGCTATATATATATATATATATATTTATTTTATTATACATATAAATAAAATAAATACTTGAATTTCAGTGTTCCGGAGGCTATCCAGTAGATGGCAGTATTGTCCTGTTTAAGAGTGTCACAACATTGCTGTTTACGGCAGACAAACTGCTTTACGGTAGACTAAAACGTGACTGCTGTTGTTGTGTGTTGTTACCGCGCTGGGAGGACGTTAATGAAACTGCCTAACAATAAACCCACATAAAAAACCAAGAACTCGCCCTCGATCATTCTACAGTTATAACGTGATTGGGCAGGCACGCTGTTTATATCGTGGGAAAGCGGATGTGAAAACAGACTGTCGCCGCTGTCCCCACTCAGGTCCGCATTGAGCTGGAGGGGGCGTGGCCTTCAGCTCCGGCTGAATTCCGGGAGTTTATCGGGAGAAAATTTCTTCCGGGAGGTTATCAGGAGAGGCGCTGAATTCCGGGAGTCTCCCGGTAAAACCGGGAGGGTTGGCAAGTATGGTCTATAATTCCACTGTGGTGCGCTGACCGTTGCTCTCATAGCATGGGTAGCTCACATAGCGTGCCAAAGCAGTGGTGTCTTTCCAAAGTTGAGACTGTCAATTCATTTGACAATTGGCGCCAAAACATTGCATATACACTTTCCCTCGACCATGAATTCGCCCCATTCTTAGTTGATGAACTGACATCAGAAAAGAAGACACGAGCCACGGCATGCAGAGGCTTTGTAGACCACTGATGTGACATCCCTCCAGGACAACGACTGATGCTGGGTCAAATTGCCAATTACTGCCCGGTAATCTCATGCCACGTCATTGTCAAAAACTCTACATCTATAGACATGATATGGCATTCAATTCGGCTCCATTTTGGCTTCCAGTGCAACGGCGCACATTTCATTGATTTTGATCAAATTAAAATGGAATTCGGAGAGAGACCTGAGGACCCAGAGGACAGCGATTAATGGCGTTTGTGGATGACAACTTGCCAACCAAAGACTCTGGCATTTTTCGTTACGGCGCCAGAGTGGAGGACGACGAGGAAATGCGACTGTCACTATGGAACTTCATTGTGCTCACATTGCTTGGCTCATCCATGCTGATCTTCCCCAGCTAGTGAAACAGCGCTATGGCACAGAGTTGCACTCCCGCACATTGCCGTCCATTGAGCCCGAAATTTCACAAGCACTTGGGTCGCTCCTCGATAAGTTGCAGGCAATGGAGGATGTCAGGGACATGCGCACAGCGAATTTGTGGTTCTCTAAACCTGCCCTCCATAGGCGTATCCCCCCCACCAGAGGCCATCGAGACTGCCTTCGCAGCTGACGTGATGAGGCGCAACAGGCAATTCATCCTCGTGGTTAGGGAGTGTGTCAGATCTTTCAAGCTCTCTGCTCTAATCGACGAACGCCGGCATACCCTGAGGGAAGGCTTACTGCGCCTCTGCCTGGGCCTGTGTCCCCTGGACAGCCCATTTGCTGTGGTCAGGACTGACCCAGCCCCAGGTTTCGCGGCGTTGACCGCGGATGATCTGCTGGCACGATCGCTCGTGTTTGAGGCGGGGATCGCAAAGAACATGAACAAGAACCTGGTGGCTGAGAGGGTGGTCCAAGAACTGCGGGGGAAAATCCTCCGTTTGGAACCCAACCGCAGTGCTGGCACGCCCCTCATGCTCTCCGTGGCTACGGCGTGATTGAACGCCCAGATGAGGGCTTGCGGCTTATCGGTGAGGGAGATGTTGCTTCAACTCAACCAGTAATCCCACGGGCAGCTTCGCGTTGATGACCATGAGCTCATCTTGCAGAAGCATGCACAGCTTGTTGATAACCATCTCCATAGCATAAGGTCTAAGGCTCCGTCTGCTTGTGTGCCTGTCTCCGGGCTTTGGGCCGGGTATCTAGTGTACCTGCACGATAAGCACAACACGTCGCTATCTGGTGAACTCTGTGGACGGTGTTTGGTGCAACATACGCAGGTTTGCAGGTAGTCAGTTGCGGCATACTTCATACAGAGTGAGGGTGGGTGACTGCTACATGGTGCGCAACCAGGCCGCGATGTCTGACTTAGGCGATGTCTACACTAAGCCGGATAACTCCTTAAATGAATAATTATTTAGCCTAAGCCCCGTTTCAGCCACACTAAACCAGCGTTTAAGGTTCCCTTCCTCAGACAAATTTTTACACGGGTAAGTGCGCCGTGTATTTCTTGAATCTCCGGCTCTTCGCTTTGTATGGACTCATTGATCGTTTACAAACTAAGTTTGGAGAGGAAGTGACGCCAGAAAGACCGCGCTCCACACCGGAAGTGACATCAGAAAGAACGCGCTACAGCCAGCTTCATAATAAGGCGGTTTTGTAACTCTGAGCTAACCAATGGAATTACGGAGGCGAGTCATCCAGACATGCCCATGTTTCTCATTCTCAGAATACCCTAAAAGAAAGTGATTGCAGCTATTTTGGATACAACACTTCTCAGACGGCAAGAGAACTTACGAATGTCCAGGTCAGCTGTGATTCTACTTACCGAAAAACTTTGTCCATTTGTCGAAGGAGAGTCAACGAGAAAGCGGCCTACCGTGGATGTGATAAAAAAGGTAGCGTGTGCTTTGTATTACCTAGCCGTCGAGGGAAGACTACAGAAAACGGCGAATGCTTTTGGACTGGCAAAGCAGACTTTATCAGTTATTGTCCACCATGTATGTCACGGACTCAACGTCTAGGTCCAGATTATATAAAGTCACCAAAAACTAATGGACAATGAAGGTGAAGGCAAAAGAGTGAGGAGTGTCCTGACCAGATATCTAGATCCCTATATAGATTGTTGTCCAATGTTCTTTGTCACAATGTGTACTTTCGTGTCCAATAAAGATTTGACTAATTTATGATGGCTCAGGTGTGATTCACTACAATGGGGCCCCACAGCACACTGGATTTCAGTTAATTGAAATACCACAACACTGGATATTGTTCAGATAAGTTAAATTTAAGAATTTGCACACAAAGCAACACTGCGACTATGACGTGCGCATTTTCCGCGCATGCGTATTAGGTCGCATTGTGCCGGCTGACGGAGGGGTGGAGGGGGTCTTAAACGACCATTGTGTTTGTGTGGACACGGACAAGGTTAAGTGGGATTTACCCTGGATAACCTTAGTTAGTGTAAACTGGGCCTAATACAAGGTGGGACTCACATCGGATGAGGAGGGGCCTGTGGAGGATTCATTCCTGCGGTGCCCAGGATGTTAGCTATAGCTGACCACCTCTGGCCCCAGGACAACCCTGCCCTTGCGGCAGGGCTGCCTCTGCACGGTTGAGCTTGTGATTGGTGGTGACTGGCCCAGTGAGGTGACTGAAGATGTGCCTGCCGTGGCTCCTGCACCCAGTCGCCCCCTCCGCCACTCTATGCGATCCCGCCAGCCCAAGAAGAGGCTGGAGGACTTTATGTCTTAAGCCGGCGTGAAAATGGTTTCTGCTTGTTTTTGTGTTGTGTGCATGGGTTCCTGTGTTACAGAAGTGTGACCCCGAAAAGGATTCTAGCATGTGCCCTAGTTAGATAATATGCACTTTGGGTGATGTCTATGGACTTTGATGGGGTCACAGGGAGTGTGGGGGATGAGAAAAGGGTAGCGCCACTGTGGGTATGTGTGTTGACGAGGCGAGCGGATGTGGGCGGGAGTTGTTGGGTGCGCACATGTTTCATGTTCCAGTTATTGTGCTGCACGTCCATGATTAAACATCACTTACGTCTGCTTGCAGTTATTATCTACTATTATAGTCCTGCCATATTAATGGCGTAGCAGTCAATATTTATTTCCACAAAGTTTGGTTTGTAAGTACAATTGCTATGTTGTTATGTCAACTTTGTTACGTTAAAATATCTGATAAATGTTTGTACAAGTTTAAAACGATGGCAATGCTAATTTAGTTAGCCTGTCAATGGGTTCGTCCATTGTATGTTAGCATTAGGCTAGAGTCATAAGCGGCAACCTTTTATCCTGTATGGTTACATTGCTTTTTTAAAGTTAATACCACACTGTATTGTTGATTTAACATGATTCCTATGTGTAACAGCACTTCATATGTATTTTAATGTACTCTCCTTTGTGTGCTTAGTTTTACAGTAACTTCATTGTAGAGACTGTCTTAATAAACAACCTCAAGTTGGAAGATTTTGTATCTCTAATTTAGAGGACTGTTTCCATATCTGCCAAACTAAATTTCAACATTCAGGCAGGGCAGAATAATGTGTGTAAATAAACCTGGTGTAGTGCAGTCTGTGTTACATTATAGTAATAAAAAAGGTAGCAACAATTGAAGAATACAGCAAAACTTTTAAGGTAACATGGAAAATACATGTTGATACTAATGACACAGATTGGTTCTCTAAATATAATTATACAATTTTTTTTAACCTTAAAAAACATGCATCATACCCAATTATGCAAAATATACAATAACGTCATTTTGACACCTCCCGGGTCACACCCCTGCCACCACAAAGATTGCCGGTTTTTGGTTAAAAAAAACCCCACTGTCATTATTATTTTTAATAGGAATAAGAGTACCCTTCTTTGCAGTGCAGTTTAAATAGACTTAGCAGCACGTTCTTTCTTTTAATAAACCCTCAGCGCATGTGCAATGATGGTTATTAGCCATTTGAAGTAACAGGCATCATATTTTTATTTTTTATTGTTTTTTTACAATAATACCTTATGCGGGTGCAATACAAGTGGATGGTGTAAAAATGTAGCACTGAACCAGTCCAGCAGGGTGCAGCAGAGTATAACTATACAAAGTCTTGCTGCGCTTCTTAATTAATTTTTTTACTAAATAAACGCAAAACATCATCTGCAATAACGCTATAATGTTTTGTAAGTATTTGTCTACAAACTATACTTGCACTTTGTGATCATCTTTGGGATTTAACATCAATAAGATGTCAAAAACTACATGTTATTGTCTAAATGTTTAGACTAATAAAATATATGTAAGTGTTTATTACTGTTGTGTTATTTGTCACAATACTTACTTAGTTACTTAGCAAAAACTAATGAAGGCATTTTGCGTGTAAAAGCAACTTGTTGCACTACCCGCCTATAGAGGGCAGCAGAGTCGTATATAGAGATGCAACTAATCGAGAGGCGCCATGTTTGGTACCTAGGCCTTGAAGGATGCAATTGAGTCGTTCTAATGTTAGTTTTCCTGTTGAAATCAACCAAAATAATTAGTCTAAATATACTCCAGTTCATAAACTTGAAATAAACATGTTTTTATTTCATCAAAGAATATATAAACATAAGCTAATAATTAGCTTTTGACCAAAAATGATGGAGTAATTATGACTTTTGTGTGAAGTATGTCAACAGAGGTGTCTGCTTCCAATGTATTGCTTGTAATCACTGCGCTATATATGCCTGTGCGTTTACTTAGGCTTTTTTGAATGTTTTTAATAGGTTTTGCTGTGGCAAGTCATGGCTTCCTGATTTTATTATCACCATATTAACCTAAATACCGAAGTAAGGCTGCTTTTTACTGCAATATTTATTAGTTTAGTTTAGATCATTGGTGACACACGCAGAAAAGGTGCAATTTGGAAATTTTGTCAGGCAAAGTGTATTAATTCACTGCTAATGAGTGCAATATACCATGTTTCCCATGTGTATGTATGCTTGTTTACCTCACACAAGAAACTGTTGTTATCGGCTCCCCAGCTTTCCCCCTCGAATCTTCACTTCCCATATTTTTCACCTTTCTGGGTTGCGGGTAAACGTATTCAAATGCTTACCACATTTTTTTGCGAGTGGCGCATCCCCTTGCCGCACAATAGGGCATGTTTACACGAGCAACACTTGGCAAACACTCTTCAGTTAAAATACATGTATAATGAGGAAGTGATGTGTCGCTTAGCAGTGGCTTCAAACTGTTACCTAACAGTGTGCCCTGTAGTCACGTGAGTGCCTTTAGACCAATCATTGAGGAGATTGCTTGAAACCGGGTTGTCCATATTCTCCCTATACACAACTCTGAGAGACACTTGGCAATACTAAACTATTAGGTTTAGTATTTAGTATATATTAGTTTAGCGAATGGGATCCATACAAGCGCTGCATCAAGAATGATACCTTTACAAAGTACAAGTTCTGTATGTATATAATATTCCCAGTTGTGAGCATTTTCTTTTTTTAATTAAATCTGTTAAACCACTCTTGCTAACAAATACTGGCCGTTTGTGGTGTTCCTATATTTTTTAATTTAAAGCTAATTTTGCAAAACCAACTTTTTTTTTTACCTGTTTTTGTGTATTTGGGATCTGCATAAGTCTTCAAATGTTTAAATCAAACCAGGGAGTTATTGCAGATTTATTTCTAAAGTAATCTTACCTTGTCTTCACACATCCTCAAAATGAGCCGTTTGGAAAATTCTCCAATTGTGCCCATTGGTGACGTCAGCCAATATCTCCATATATGGTAGAGATTCACCCGAAGAGCATTGTAGACCGACAGTAGTCAATAAATTCCTTATATTTATCTATCCTCTTGTTGTGGGGCGGACTGGCTTGTACATGCACATGCATTCTCCGCTGTTGCCATTTTCCAAAGTAGCGTATAGTTTTAACATTTATCTGTCAGTAGACTCCATATGGAAGCGCTAAAAACTACAACATGGCTGACGGGGAGAAGACTCAGTCGAAAGGGGGCCTAGCCTGCAGGACGACTTTGACACTGCCCACAAAACAGCGTATCCTGAAGAGACAGTCAGAAAGCGGTTTCAAGATGGTCTGTAAAACATAATCTATGGAAATGTTTGACCAAAGCACCACCATGATATATTATGTAGACCACAAGGAAGTGTTTTAAATGTAGAAAAAAAATCATAATGTGACCCCTTTAAAAACAGCAGCTTTATTTCTTTGGTGACCTTATTTATCCACATTTGAAGGGTTGATTTTCTCATTGCTCTTTATGAAATTGGAGCAACAATGCTCCATTACGAATTGATCATACTTTATTTACAAGCAATATATATTATTTTAATCTGAACTGTACTTTGGATTCCTGCAGTGGTACAGCATTGCACCGCACTCCAGGAGCGATGTAGTGTGCGCGGGCCAAGGTTTGCGTGTGTGTATATATACTAGGGGTGTGGGAAAAAATCGATTCGAATTTGAATCGCGATTCTCACGTTGTGCGATTCAGGATCGATTCTCATTTTTTAAAAATCTATTTATTTTTTTAATTTATTTAATTTAATTGTATTTATTTTTCTTAATTATCAATCCAACAAAACAATACACAGCAATACCATAACAATGCAATCCAATTCCAAAACCAAACCCTACCCAGCAACACTCAGAACTGCAATAAACAGAGCAATTGAGAGGACACACAAACACGACACAGAACAAACTAAAAGTAGTGAAACAAAAATGAATATTATCAACAACAGTATCAATATTAGTTACAATTTCAACATAGCAGTGATTGAAAATCCCTCATTGACACTATCATTAGACATTTTTAAAAAAAAATTAAAAAATGAACAATTGTGTCGTCACAGTGGCTTACACTCACATCTCATAAGCTTGACAACACACTGTGTCCAATATTTTCACAAAGATAAAATAAGTCATATTTTTGGTTCATTTAATAGTTAAAACAAATTTACATTATTACAATCAGTTGATAAAACATTGTCCTTTACAATTATAAAAGCTTTTTACACAAATCTACTACTCTGCTTGCATGTCAGCAGACTGGGGTAGATCCTGCTGAAATCCTATGTATTGAATGAATAGAGAATCCTTTTGAATCAGGAAAAAAATCGTTTTTGAATCGAGAATCGTGTCGAATCGAAAAAAATCGATTTTGAATCGAATCATGACCCCAAGAATCGATATTGAATCGAATCGTGGGTCACCCAAAGATTCACAGCCCTAATAAATACCCATGAGTGCTCTCTCTCTCTCTCTCTCTCTCTCTCTCTCTCTCTCTCTCTCTCTCTCTCTCTCTCTCTCTCTCTCTCTCTCTCTCTCTCTCTCTCTCTCTCTCGTGACAGAGATCCACAGTGGAGTCTGTCCCTTTGAAACCGTTTCAAACTCACACTGTATTTTCCTGATGACAAGTACAGTCAATGTCTGACATCTTGACATCCTTGACTGTTATCAAAATCAATGCTGTGTCTGGAAGTCAGGAGTCGAGGCACTGCAGTGTGTGTGAGTGTGTGTGTGAAAGAGAGATAAGATGGATTTGGTAAAGTGATGAGCCTTTATGTATGTCTAACGAGCCTTATCAGGGGTGGAGATACACATTGTGCTGTAGCAATCTTTGTTGTGTGCACATTTCTCAAACGCTGACACATCGTAGCGACGTCGAGGTGAAATAAACAATGAATAATAACGGCGGCTAACAAAAAAGTACGGTGTCGTTTTCTAATATGTCCCACAGGAGCTGGAACGTATTGATGTTCAGTAGAGCACAGTCCTCTGCCATAGTAGAACTGTAATTGAAATGTTTGTTTGTGGCGAGCGTTTCTGCAAACAGCAGCACTTGCTTGGACAAAAACGAAGAAGTAGAGTAGATGTCGATGAATGATCCAATGCCAACATTTCTATCTGGTTTAGATTAAAAATGGCACAGTAACTATTGATTTCAGTGATTGTAGTACTAGAGTGACTCAGAAATGACTGAAATGTACTTATGTATTTGGGTACACTAATCAATTAAATATGTGATTGGAAGAAAACCTTGATTTATTTTCTGTTGCTTCAATTTATCGTTTATTGAGTATAAAAAGACAATAAAATCCAGACCACAGGGAGTGCACATAACTTTAAAATAGCGGTCATAGTTTCCACATGGCTGCTGCAATAGAGCGAACATGAGCATTGGTGTGTTGCTGTGATCTGTCTGGCAGCGAACAGCTGAGAGTTTAAAAAAATTTTTTATTAATGCACACGTGTTAAAAGAGCAATTTCAATGTTGATGATGTGCATTTATTAGAACAAAAGAATGAAGATTATGGCAAGTAAAACAGTTGTTTATTTCAACTATTTATCCTAACATACAGTACAGGCCAAAAGTTTGGACACACCTTCTCCTCATTCAATGCGTTCTCTTTATTTTCATGACTATTTACATTGTAGATTGTCACTGAAGGCATCAAAACTATGAATTAACACATGTGGAGTTATGTACTTAACAAAAAAAGGTGAAATAATTGAAAAAATGTTTTATATTTTAGTTTCTTCAAATAAGCCACCCTTTGCTCTGATTACTGCTTTGCACACTCTTGGCATTCTCTCAATGAGCTTCAAGCACCCCTGTGAAGTAAAAACCATTTCAGGTGACTACCTCTTGAAGCTCATCAAGAGAATGCCAAGAGTGTGTGAAAAAGTAATCAGAGCAAAGGGTGGCTATTTTGAAGAAACTAGAATACTAAACATGTTTTCAGTTATTTCACCTTTTTTTGTTAAGTACATAACTCCACATGTGTTCATTCATAGTGTTGATGCCTTCAGTGACAATCTACAATGTAAATAGTCATGAAAATAAAGAAAACGCATTGAATGAGAAGGTGTCCAAACTGTATGAATTGAGACTATAAAGTGTGTTTTATCCGATTATTTCATTAATCGAACAAACTAATCGATAGATTACTTGATTACTAAAATAATCGCTGCCCTACTCTAAATGTTAGAGAACGTGTCAAAACATGCACCCCGACGATGTTGTTTGTGCTATTTTTTTAATAGACAAATGCACCACAAATGTTGTCTATCATTCACAATCATTATGGACGACATGACTTACTGTGCAGGGTCTGCTGTCATTAAGATGCCGACTGAGGGGATGTTCACATATTCCCATTTAGATGAAGAATGTCTCATAATCCTCACGAAGAAAGGGGGTGGGGGGCACCAAGCATCTTTGCCTGTCGTCCTCGCCAGTTTCAGGTCTTAAATGGCTGTCAAAGTGTACCAACCTGTCGGAATACCTAATCAGACTTCTTCTGTGCTGGTGAGATGCATGGTTTATGCTTTAGAATAAACTTATAGGGAGCAGGGAAGCAAGGAAGCAGCAGACCACTCGATGATGTAAACATAGGGACACATGGTAGTGATCACGTCGCCGTTTTTCTTTTAATAAACCCTCAGCGAATGTGCAATGTATGTAGTTATAATAACAAGCATGATGTGCTGCATGTATCATATCAATCAATACTATAGTGACTCACTTGAGGAGCAGTTGTCTGTTTGGCCAAGCTGGCCGGGGACGTTTCCAGTTAATTTTGGGTAGGTGGTACAAAGTTTCTACCACTGCAGGGTTTGTTAGTGCAAACAGTTTTGTCTTTCGTTGTAATGCAGTTTCTTTGAGCAGTGTCCTCGTCACCAAATTGAAGAAGCCTTTTCCATCGATAATAACATTGTTTGCCACTCAGTGCAGCAGAAGCAAGTGCCACATGCCTGGTCCTGACTCTCTCGACTTCCATCTACTGCAACGTTTCTCTCTCTCTTTGCACTCACTCCTATAACCAGCAGTTCATTCTCCATATATTCAGGTTAAAAAAGATAAGGTTGCGAATCCTCATTCGTCCAAAAATAGTCATCTTAGTCGTCTATTACCAAGTCCGCTATGATTAGAACACACACACGTTTGTTGCTCCAAGTAGAAGGTACATTTCTATGGGCTGAGGAAAGAAGTTCTGGCAATGATTATAATGATCAAAATAAGCTAAATATTGTACATATTTATTGTGCATATTATATATTGTTATGAATGTCTGTTTTTACATTTTGTACATACATACAACTTGTGTATAAAACGTTGATGGAGGGTTTTGAAGTTGTTTTAGAGGGCTTTGAAGGCTACAATGGTGGCTCCCATTAGCCGCATCTTGCAAGCATTTTTTGATCTTTAAAAATCCTAAAAAAATAAATTAAAAAAAAGACGTGTTCTTGTCTCTTATAAGGATTGTGAACGATAGGCAAAATTCACCCCCAAAAAGTGCAGTTCTACTTTAAGGAATTTTGCATTCGACTAATGATTCTTAAACTTTGAGGATAGCTGTATTACATTTATGCTAGCATGTTTTACAACTCATTTTGACCGCAAACAATAGGAGTTCCATACATTTTTTCAATTTGCACTCTTAAAAAAATGTGTGGTACATATGTTTTGGTCAGGTATACAATACTTCCTGGTTCATTTTGATTCTATGGGATGGACGCTTCTATTGATACACCTTTTATCCAGCTCTTCACCATAATTCAATGTCTTCTTTCTTGGCCTATGCAGCGTCCCTCTACAAAGTGTTGTACTTTTAAGTTTTTTGAACTGTAATGTACTTGAGTTGAGTTTCAGTTTGAGTTTATTTCCAACATGCGCGCATACAACATGATACATCACAGTTTCTCTTTTCAACATGTTGGAAAAGGAGTTGGAAGAAGTAGAGTTTATTTAATTCTACCCCTTTTCCTTTACATAATAGTTGCTAAAACTTTTGTTAATTTCCCGTTCTCAATGTATTTACATTATACTCCATAAATAATAACATTAAAAATAAATAAAATAATAATAAATAGTGAAGTAAGTTGTATTTCATATGGTGAGATAAATAAGAATATCAATACATTCCGAATGTGTATCATTGTTCTTCTTCTTTGTACTTTGTAAACAATTTAAGTTTGAAGAGTTTCTTGAATTGGATCATATTAGCACATTGTTTAATTTATTTGCTTAATCCATTCCATCATTGAATTCCACTACTGATACGCTAAATGTCTTAAGTGTTGTACGCGCATACACATGTTTTAAATTAGATTTTTCTCTAAGGTTGTATTTATTTTCTTTTGTTGAGAACAATTGTTGTACATTCTTGGGTAGCAGGTTATAGTTTGCTTTGTACATAATTTTAGCTGTTTGCAAATTCACTATGTTGTGGAATTTCAGTATTTTTGATTAAATGAATAAATTATTTGAATGTTCTCTATGTTCGGGGACGGCGTGGCGAAGTCGGTAGAGTGGCCGTGCCAGCAATCGGAGGTTTGCTGGTTACTGGGGTTCAATCCCCACCTTCTACTATCCTAGTCACGTCCGTTGTGTCCTTGGGCAAGACACTTCACCCTTGCTCCTGATGGCTGCTGGTAGCGCCTTGCATGGCAGCTCCCGCCATCAGTGTGTGAATGTGTGTGTGAATGGGTGAACGGTGGAAATACTGTCAAAGCGCTTTGAGTACCTTGAAGGTAGAAAAGCGCTATACAAGTATAACCCATTTATCATTTATTTATTTATCTATATCCAACATTTTGTATTATTTAAACTGATCTTTTTTTGTTACACGGTTAGTGAATGAAGTGTACTTTTGTAGTTATTTCCCTATATTTGTACACAAAAACTCAGATATGGTAACACTAGCGAGCAATAGAGAATATGGAGGAGTTTTTGTTTCAATGCATCTGTAGCGTTATTAATTGTTGACATGTTTCTTGCCACTATGTTATATATTGCTATATGGGATTTCCAGTTAATTTTATATATCAATCTTTATACTACAAAACTGTGGTTTCATTTACTCTTTCAAATTTTTTTCCATCTATTTGTATTTGTGTTTGACTTTCCCTTCTACTGTTACCGGATAGCCTTATTTCAGTTTCACTGAGGTTTAAGGATAGTCTGTTTTTGTCAAACCATCATTTTAATTTGTTAAGTTCTTCTGTTATTGTTTGTATTGGCTTCTGTGTTCCCTCCTGAACAAAACACTGTCTTTTGTAACTTTACAAAGGTCATTTATGTAAAAATTGAACAATTCTGGTCCCAGTATTGATTCCTGTACTCCACAGGATATGGATATATATATATATATATATATATATATATATATATATATATATATATATATATATATATATATATATATATATATATATATATATATATATATATATATATATATATATATATATATATATATATACAAACCCCGTTTCCATATGAGTTGGGAAATTGTGTTAGATGTACGGAATACAATGATTTGCAAATCATTTTCAACCCATATTCAGTTGAATATGCTACAAAGACAACATATTTGATGTTCAAACTGATAAACATTATTTTTTTTGCAAATAATCATTAACTTTAGAATTTGATGCCAGCAACACGTGACAAAGAAGTTGGGAAAGGTGGCAAAAAATACTGATAAAGTTGAGGAATGCTCATCAAACACTTATTTGCAACATCCCACAGGTGAACAGGCAAATTGGGAACAGGTGGGTGCCATGATTGGGTATAAAAGTAGATTCCATGAAATGCTCAGTCATTCACAAACAAGGATGGGGTGAGGGTCACCACTTTGTCAACAAATGCGTGAGCAAATTGTTGAACAGTTTAAGAAAAACCTTTCTCAACCAGCTATTGCAAGGAATTTAGGGATTTCACCATCTACGGTCCGTAATATCATCAAAAGGTTCAGACAATCTGGAGAAATCACTGCACGTAAGCAGCTAAGCCTGTGACCTTTGATCCCTCAGGCTGTACTGCATCAACAAGCGACATCAGTGTGTAAAGGATATCACCACATGAGCTCAGGAACATTTCAGAAACCCACTGTCAGTAACTACTGTTGGTTGCTACATCTGTAAGTGCAAGTTCAAACTCTCCTATGCAAGGCAAAAACCGTTTATCAACAACACCCAGAAACGTCGTCGGCTTTGCTGGGCCTGAGCTCATCTAAGATGGACTGATACAAAGTGGAAAAGTGTTCTGTGGTCTGACGAGTCCACATTTCAAATTGTTTTTGGAAACTGTGGACGTCGTGTCCTCCGGACCAAAGAGGAAAAGAACCATCCGGATTGTTATAGGCGCAAAGTTGAAAAGCCAGCATCTGTGATACATATATGTATATGTATATATATGTATGTATATATATATGTATGTATATATGTATATATATGTATGTATATATATATATATATATATATGTGTATATATATATATATATATATATATATATATATATATATATATATATATATATATATATATATATATATATATATGTGTATATATATGTATATATATATATATATATATGTATATATGTATATATATATGTGTATATATATGTGTATATATGTATATATATATATGTGTATGTATGTATATATGTATATATATGTGTATACATATGTATATATGTATATATATGTGTATATATATGTGTATATATGTATATATATATGTGTATATATGTATATGTATATATATATATATATATATATATATATATATATATATATATATATATATATATATATATATATATATATATATATATATATATATGTTGCGTTGACCAGCATTCCTCCAATGGGGAATTCAAATTGCTAGTCTCTCCCAGATTATTTTTATGACAATAAGCTGATGTTTATATTCAATCAACAGGCAGTAATTGGTATTTTGTGGTTTATTCTCCAAGCTTAGAGGACAAACCTGAGACCAACACAGCACCCAAGCGTTCCCCAGCCCGGTCCAGATCGGTCCCCTCTCCCCCTCCTGTCCCCCCAAGCTCAGCACTGCCCTGTGCTCCTTATCTTAGGAATGTTATGGCAGTCTCAACAGCGCTCTGCCTGTCTACTCAAGGACACTCGAATCCAAGCACTTTGTACCACACGAGACATTAGCTGATGTAAATATGACTATAGGAGTTTTAGAAAGAAGTAACACTTAAATATGGATATGATTCTGATCTGCTTCCCACAGTATATATATATATGTATGTATACATATATATGTATGTATATATGTATATATATGTATGTATATATGTATATGTATATATGTATATATATGTGTATATATATATATTAATAAATATATATATATATATATATATATATATATATATATATATATATATATATATATATATATATATATATATATATATATATATATATATATATATATATATATATATATATATATTATATTATATTATATATTCGCCTAGCTTCACATATTTTTTCCTGTTGGTTAAGTAGCCTCTAATCCAGTTTAACACCAAACTTCTGATGTCATACCGTTCTAATATTTTAATTAAAATGTTGGGATTAATTGTGTCAAATGCTTTAGTTAGAGCCATAAACGCTGCTGCTGCACACTGTTTACCATCTATTGCATTGGTAGTTTCCTGTGTTATTTTGATTGAAGCCATCCAAGTTGAAATACTAGCTCTATATCCATGTTGGTTCTCAGCGAGTATTCTATATTTGTTTATTAAACTCTCAAATCTGTTATCCAACAGTTTTTAAATGATTTTAGAAAATTGTGGAAGGTCTATAGTTTGTAAATTGGTGTTTGTCTCCAGTCTTATAAATTGGTACAACTTTAGCTATTTTCATTTTGTTTGGAAATTTGCCTGTTTGAAATGATAGGTTACCATGAGAGCTCTTCAACAACCTTTTATATTGTTTCCATATCAATTCCATTACGATCAATTAAAATCTTAGATTTTCATTTTTTTCACGATTTTAACCATTTCCTCCAGTGTCACTTTCGTGAAGAACATTGAGTTGGAATTTCTATTTATAGTGTCATGGAAGTCCTCAGTTGAAACTGGGTATGGAATCCTTTCCTCCAATTTTGGTCCAATATTTACAAAGTAATTATTGAAGCTTTGAACTACTTCCTCCATGTTGTCATTATTTTAATTTCCGTCTAAGAAGTCCATCCATCCATCTATTTTTTACCGCTCCGTCTGAGAAGTATTGGGGGTAATTTCTCTTAGTGCCATTTCTCATAATGCAATTGAGGATGCCCCATGTTGCTCTCATGTTGTTTTTGTTCCTGTCTAATAATTGACTGTAATATTCTTTTCTACATGTTTGTAGTATGTTAGTTAGCTTGTTTATATACTTTTTGTACTTATTTTCTGCCTCTGTAGTTATTTGTGTTATAAATGTAATGTATTATTCTTATTATAAGCATTTTTTAATCATTTTGTCATCCATGGTTGATTGTTCTTTCTCTGCTTTCTACTGAGTTGTTTCCATGCACAATGTTTGTCACAAAGTGTTATGAACTTTACCATATGCTTCATCAACATCATTTTCATTGTACACATTGTCCCAATTTTGCTATTCTAGCTCATTTTTGAAGGCAATCATATTCTTCTCTGTGCAAAGTCTTCAAAATGTCTTTTTGTCATCCATGTTCCTCTTCTTGTAGTTTCCATCATATATTGTTAAAACTGGCAGATAATCACTAAAGTCGGTTATAAGTAGACCACTTGTAGTGTTATCAAAGTAATTGGTAAAATATTGTCAATAAGTGTGGCACAGTGTCCTGTGATTCTGCTTAGCTTTGTGATGTTAGGATATAAACTGATGCTAAACATTGTATCAATGAGTCACCGATGGGCTTTTGCTTATTAAGGTTCAATAAGTCAATATTGAAGTCACTACATAAGAAAATTATTTTTTGACCAGTGTCCATAAAATTTGCCTTGATCCAGTGTTCAAATGTTTCAATACTTGACTTAGGTGATCTATATATACAACTGATGAATATGTTGTTGCTTTTTTCCTGACATATTTCAATGGTTATGCATTCTAAGATATTATCAATAGCAAATGATATGTTTTTTACCATGTTGTAGTTCAAGTTCTTCATCACATACTCAGCTACTCCTCCGTTTTTGTTGTTTCTGTTGATGTAATTTAGTTCATATCCTTCCAGGTCCAAAATCTACTCCTTTTTTTTTATCACCAATGCATGTTTCTGTGACAGCGATCACTTTAAAGGGTTCGTTGAATTGTTCTAAAAAGTGTTCACGTTGTTATAGTTGAAAAACAAGCTTCTGCTATTAAAATTAATAATTGAAAACGTGTTATTACATTTAATGTTGCAGTTATATTGGTCATCTGAACAATTAACAATTATTACTGATGTGGGAGAAAAACATTGTACTTGGATCTATATCATTGTCCAAATCCTGTTTTTTATGGTCTTTGTTGCAGAAGTTATTCAGTTCCATATTTTCAACAATATTTGATGTTGTTTCAATAATCTATATAAGTGTAGATGGATGCACTCCTGAATCTAGATCTTTTTGTTTAGTGGTCCCTTGGAACATAGTAGTGTTAGTGTTGAATTTAGGTGTCTGTTTTCCGTCAGACTCCATTATCATCGTAGTTGTGGAAGCAGTGTCAACTTTAATATTTGTCCACGTCCTTGATGTCATGGACAACAAGGACTCTCCTCAATTCAGCTTGATGTAGATGTTACACTTGGCGCTCCAAGTGCCCTGAATTTGTCCCTGCTTTCTCAGTTGGCGTGCTCTCTTGGTGATTTCAAGCATTACGTTTTGTGAGATGCTCATTCATGTACACATGTGTTCCCTTCAGCTTCTTTCCCTGTTTTAGCAGTGCCATTTTAGATTTTTTCTTAACAAGTTTCACAAGGATGATTAAAGTGGTATTGTTGTTTCTTCCATCCAGTGGGATGCATGTTTCGATGGTATTAAAGTCTATTTCAATTTCCGTTGATTGCAGAAAGTTGACCACTTGCTGTTCTGCTAAGGCTACTTGTAACTTGAATAGTACCTCCAAGTAGAAGGCCAATCTGACTGCTCAGCGGTCGCAGCACCAGTTTAGTGCCGTTGTATTTCATTAAGGAGTTTTTATCTTTTGTCGTGAAACTGCGAAATGAGCCACAGCGTTGCCGCTGCTAGTTCTGTGCATTGGGATTGGCTGATGTCTTTATGTGCCCCAAAAAAATCTGTCTGACCAGCGTCCGTGCTTGGTCCCCTCAGCTGCCCTGGGACTGTGCTGCTGCGGCCCACCAGTGCGCAGCCTCCAAATTGCGGTTTCTCTAAGCAGGAGTCACGGGAAGGGCAGGCTCATTAATTATCGCTCCCTCCACTCTCCCTTCATTACCAGCAAGGTTAATCCCCCCCTTATCTCCCAATGAGCCTCATTTGTCATGCCCCCCTTTTTACATTGCCGGCCCTTTTTCATGTTTTCTAACAAAATGTAGTTTTTTTAAATTTTACTTCCAGAGTCACTTTTGTGTTGTCCCTTTGCTCCTAATTTCACACAATCCACCCTTCTTTTCCTTTATACTTTTCTCTCCCTCCTTCATTTCCTGTAGTTTTCTCTCCCCCAAGTCCACTGGTTTGTCACTTCCTGTCCTGTGCTGTCCTCTTCTCCTTGCACTGCTGTACTTACCTTGAACAGGCCGTGGCGAGTAGATCTATTACAGCTTATCACTTAAGGACAGGCCAACGCCGCACGCCTGTGAAATATGGCCGCTGTCAGAGACGCCGCCTATCACGACCCGCGCTCAGGGCCCAAGTACATAAAGGGGGTGCGGGCGCTTTCACAGTAAAGCCCCCTAATTCAAATTAATGGAAAGATTTCCAGGCGCAATCCTGGCCGTTTGACAGTGATTTGGCACACAATTAACCTTGTCTTTCTCTCTTGCACCCCTCGTCACTTCCTCTGCGTTGCCGGCAGCCAAGCTTCAGCCTCTCGTAATGCCAACATGCGACTCGACACACTTCTATTGATTATAAGCATTATTATAGTTTTGCCTCTGAGTTATTAATTTATCGTAAAAAGATGCGCTCTCCTATTTTTAGATTTTAATAAGCCTCTTTCCCACAGAAAATCTCACAGTTTTTGCATCAGAGCCATTTTAAAGGAACACTTGTATGCAAAACCAACTGTTCTTACCTATTGGTATCTGTTTCTTTGTGTATTTGGGATCTGCATAAGTCCCAAACATTTGAAATCAAACTATAGAGGCAAAGATATTTATAAAACAATCTTGCCTTCCTTCATACTTCCTCCAAACGAGCTGTTTGGAATTTGCCCAACGTGTCATGTTTTTTCAATTTGTGACGACAGTTTAAGTTTTACCCAAAGAGCTTTGCGCAAGTCCGCAGTTCCTTCTTTTTCTCTATCCTCTTGTTGTGGGGAAGACTGGTTTGTACATGCATATGCATCCTTCGGTGTTGGCATTTGTAATATAAAGTAGCGCATAGTTTTAACTTATATCTGTCAGTAGACTCCAAATGGAAGCGCTTAAAACTACAACATGACTGAAGGGGAAAAGATGCAGTCGAAGTTAAGTAAATAAGACCGCCCACAAACGGGGCATTCTGAAGTGACGTCAGAGAACGCCTTGAAGAACAAACATAACCAACATACCGGTAATCTATGCAACATTTTGACCAAAGAACCACCATTACATGTTATGTGGACCACAAGGAATTTTTTTAAATGTAGAAAGAAATCATAATATGACCCCTTTAAAGCATCAGAGGTCTCACAAGAGTGGAAATAGTAGTGATGCTGGGATTCAGATAGTTTAAAACAGGGGTCTCAAACACGCGGCCCGCGGGCCAATTGCGGCCCGCGAGACGTTATTTTGCAGCCCCCACCTTAATATAAAAGTTTAATGTTAGTGCGGCCCGCAAGTTTTAAATGAATGGCGCTTGACAGCGATGTGTGCGGAGCTGAAGGAATCTACCAATCACGGTGTGGCGAGGGCGTGCTGTGATGGCACTGCCTTAAGTGTAAGGCTGAAACGACGCGTCGACGTAGTCGACGTCATCGGTTACGTAAATACGTCGACGCCGTTTTTGTGCGTCGACGCGTCGCATATTTACGTCACACTACCGTCATGGCGGACCGCAAAGCAGACGATCAAAGCAGACGATGCGAGCGGTGCGAGCGAGGGGGGAAAAGCATGTCAAAAGTGGTCAAAAGTGTGGGAGTATTTCAATAAACGGCCTAATAATGTTGTTGTATGCACACTGTGTCGAGCGGAAATGGCCTATCATAGCAGCACAACGGCTATGAACGAACATTCGAAAAGAAAACCATCAACTAGTCAATCGTCCGCGCGAGCATACGTTGTCATCATTACACAAAAACATGAATGTGTCATTTGTATCTGCTAGGGGTGTAACGGTACGTGTTTTGTATTGAACCGTTTCGGTACGGGGCTTTCGGTTCGGCACGGGGGTGTACCGAACGAGTTTCTAAGCTAAAGCTAACTTTAGCTGCTAAAGTCTTAACAAGCTGCTTCGCTCCTCTGCCTCTGTCTCAGCACGCAGCATAGTCCCACCCACACAACCATCTGATTGGTACACACGCAGCATTGTCCCACCCACACAACCATCTGATTGGTACACACGAAGCATTATCAGCCAATCAGCAGTGTGTATTCAGAGCGCATGTAGTCAGCGCTTCAGCGTGGAGCAGATAGGTGTTTAGCAGGTGAGCATCAGGCAGCGGACTCTCCCCAAATGATATTAAACACCTCCCAGTCAACTACTAGTAACATCACTATGAGCCCGTTGACCTTCTAGAAATATAAACTGCAGCTCAGCTCACTCGCAGTCCTGGCTTGAGGTGAAGGCTAATTACCTCTCAGTTCCAGCCACATCGACCCCTTCTGAGCGCCTATTCTCAGCTGCTGGGAATATTGTAAACAAGAAAAGAACCAAACATGTACACATGCTAACCTTTCTTCATTACAACTGTTAGTCACTCACTGGAATGAGTAGAATTGGTTATTGTGTACTGTGTTGGACTGGATGTTTATTTTGCACATTTTAAAAGCAATACTTAATGTTTACAGTGCTCCAGAATATTTAGATTGGCACTTTTTTGTATTGGATGTTTATCTTTATTTTTGCACATTTTAGCAAATAAGCAATACTTTCACTTTTGTTGAAATGTTTACACTGTTGTTACAGAATATTTCGTTTTGCACTTTTTTGTATTGGATGTTTATCTTTATTTTTGCACATTTTAAAGCAAAATAAGCAATACTTTTACTTTTGAAATGCTTATACTATTGCAGAATATTAAAGGCCTACTGAAATGATTTTTTTTTATTTAAACGGGAATAGCAGATCCATTCTATGTGTCATACTTGATCATTTCGCGATATTGCCATATTTTTGCTGAAAGGATTTAGTAGAGAAAATCGACGATAAAGTTTGCAACTTTTGCTCGCTGATAAAAAAAAGCCTTGCCTGTACCGGAAGTAGCGTGACGTCACAGGAGCTAGTATTCCTCACAATTCCCCATTGTTTACAATGGAGCGTGAGAGATTCGGACCGAGAAAGTGATGATTACCCCATTAATTTGAGCGAGGATGAAAGATTCGTAGATGAGGAACGTTACAGTGAACGACTTGAGAGGCAGTGATGGACGTATCTTTTTTCGCTCTGACCGTAACTTAGGTACAAGCTGGCTCATTGGATTCCACACTCTCCTTTTTATATTGTGGATCACAGATTTGTATTTTAAACCACCTCGGATACTATATCCTCTTGAAAATGAGAGTCGAGAACGCGAAATGGACATTCAGTGCCTTTTATCTCCACGACAATACATCGGCGAAATGCTTTAGCTACGAGCTAACGTGATAGCATCGTGCTTTAACTGCATATAGAAACAAAAAAAATAAACCCCTGACTGGAAGGATAGATAGAAAATCAACAATACTATTAAACCGTGGACATGTAAATACACGGTTAATGCTTTCCAGGCTGGCGAAGGTTAACAATGCTGTGCTAACGACGCCATTGAAGCTAGCTTAGCAACCAGACCTCACAGAACAATGTACTCTCTCCTTTTTCTATTGTGAATCACGGATTTGTATTTTAAACCACCTCGGATACTATATCCTCTTGAAAATGAGAGTCGAGCACGCGAAATGGACATTTAAAGTGACTTATCTCCAAGACAATACATCGGTGACACACTTAGCTACTGAGCTAGCGTGATAGCATCGTTCTCAAATGAAGATAGAAACAAAATAAATAAACCCCTGACTGGAAGGATAGATAGAAAATCAACAATACTATTAAACCGTGGACATGTAAATACACGGTTAATGCTTTGCAGGCTGGCGAAGGTTAACAATGCTGTGCTAACGACGCCATTGAAGCTAACTTAGCAACCAGACCTCACAGAACTATGTACTCTCTCCTTTTTCTATTGTGAATCCCGGATTTGTATTTTAAACCACCTCGGATACTATATCCTCTTGAAAATGAGAGTCGAGCACGCGAAATGGACATTTAAAGTGACTTTTATCTCCAAGACAATACATCGGTGACACACTTAGCTATTGAGCTAGCGCGATAGCATCGTTCTCAAATGAAGATAGAAACAAAATAAATAAACCCCTGACTGGAAGGATAGATAGAAAATCAACAATACTATTAAACCGTGGACATGTAAATACACGGTTAATGATTTCCAGGCTGGCGAAGGTTAACAATGCTGTGCTATCGACGCCATTGAAGCTAACTTAGCAACCAGACCTCACAGAACTATGTACTCTCTCCTTTTTCTATTGTGAATCACGGATTTGTATTTTAAACCACCTCGGATACTATATCCTCTTGAAAATGAGAGTCGCGCACGCGAAATGGACATTTAAAGTGACTTATCTCCAAGACAATACATCGGTGACACACTTAGCTACTGAGCTAGCGCGTAGCATCGTTCTCAAATGAAGATAGAAACCCATCAACAGCCGTGCTCACCTGCATTCCAGCGATCAACGGCACAACGAAGGACTTCATCCGTGGGTTTGGCGGCAAGCATCGGCTAGGCGTAGTAAGTAGTCCTTGTTGTGTTGCTGTAAGTATTGTAATGCCCCGCAGTGGAGAAGGAGTCACACAGACGAGGAAGCGCTGCTCAATTGCTTTATCAAAAAGCGGTAACTGGTTGTAGTTCAAAAAGTAACGCACACACATACACGAGCTGCTGTTAGCCAAAACTCACGCTCACACACACAAGTTCTCCACCAACTCACTCGCGCATGCGCGTTCCCCAAACCCTTAAAGACACAGTACACTAATGCAAATATCACAGATATTACAGTATTGTACTTAGCCGCTAAGACACCGATCGATCCCACCTACAACGTTCTTCTTTGCAGTCTCCATTGTTCATTAAACAAATTGCAAAAGATTCACCAACACAGATGTCCAGAATAATGTGGATTTTTGTCGAAGAAAACAAGAGGCTTTTCTATCGGGTCCGATGGGGTCCAACCACTTCCGTTGCTTTTGTGACGTCACGCGCATAAATCATATCCAAAGGAGTTTTTCAACCGGAAGTGTGGCGGGAATTTTAAAATTGCACTTTATAAGTTAACCCGGCCGTATTGGCATGTGTTGCAATGTTAAGATTTCATCATTGATGTATAAACTATCAGACTGCGTGGTTGGTAGTAGTGGGTTTCAGTAGGCCTTTAAGATTTGCACTGGATGTTGACTTTTATATTTGCACATTAAAAAGCAAATAAGCTACTTTTAATTTTGTTAAATGTTAAAAGTTTTAAATGTTTACATTGTTACAGAATATTTAGTCATGTTTTTGTCAATGTTGACTGAGTGGCCATACTTCTTTTTTTTTGTAAATAAAAGCCATGCCTTTTGAAAAAACGGGCCTACATTTATTTTTTCATCTTCATTTTGAATAAAAAAATAATCGGTAAAAGGAAAAATAATCTATAGATTAATCGAAAAAAAAATCTATAATTAACCGATTAATCGAAAAAATAATCTATAGATTAATCGATAGAAAAATAATCGTTAGCTGCAGCCTTACTTAAGTGTTCTCTAGAAACTGTCACCGCATCATCTTTTTGTCCATACTAACAGCGTGCCGGCCCAGATACATGTTGTATGAGGCTTTTGCAGACGCACGCAAGTTATTGCAAGACATACTTGAGGAACAGCCATACATGTCACACTGAGGGTGGTCATATTTTATTTTATTTATTTTTTAACACTGTTACAAATATGCGCCACACTGTGAACCCACACCAAACAAGAATGACAAACACATTTCGGGAGAACATCCTCACCTAAACACAACATAAACATAAACACAACAGAACAAATACCCAGAACCCTTTGCAGCCCTAACTCTTCCGGGCTACAAAAACACCCCCCGCTACCCCCAACCCCCCCCAACCCCTCCCCATCTCCCGAATTCGGACGTCTCAAGGTTGGCAAGTATGCATTGACGTCACTTGCGTGATGCAAGCAGAGAAACATTTTGCCGCTTTTCCACGACACCCACACATGCTCTTCCTCCCTCCCTCCCTGCCTCCCTCGCTCGCCCGCCTGCTCGCTCCCGCCCCCGTTGTAAACAGTCCAGGCGGGGAAGACGAGCACTCCTCCGAAGGACCGAGCGACAATACAAAAGTGTGGTGCACTGGACCCCGGCGCTGATACTCCGACAGAGAGCCGCTGGGCAAATCAGATGTGTAACACGTTAGTGGTGATGTTAGCCCGTTCGGGGCTAATTGTGCTACCGTAACTGTAAACTCCACGACGAGCCGCCCCTCCCGTTGGCTCCAGACAGAGACGATTTTTGATGCAATATTTCTTTGTTGAGCACAGAGGCACCCCGACGTGTCTTATTTAATTTCATTTTTATTTATCTCCTTCATTGATGTGCATCTTTGATCGATAGACAATTATACCTCAATTATTCAATTATACATTTACACACCAATGCCTGAGAAGGAGCAGGATGAAGAAACATCGTATATTTTTCTGCCCCCTTCAACATAATATGTAGTCTTAATTATTGATATCATATAAACCAACAATTACATCCAAATATAACGAAAACAAACAAAAAAACACACAAAAAAACACAAGAAGTGCAAAACTTCATGATGTACAAAGCGAACAAAAAAAACAAAAGAAGTAATATACACCTCACGGGATGATACAAAACAAATACAAAACCAGGCAAAAAATAAGTAAAATAATAAATATAAAGCAAAATGTAAACACTTATGTCTGTCCATATGTTCTTATTGTTCTGTCTTTATATATTTTTTCAATTGGAATATATTTTTACAATCTTTTATCTCATTGTGAAGAGAATTCCATAGTTTAACCCCCACCACTGATATGCACATTTGTTTTAAAGTTGTCCTTGAATACTGATGTTGGAAATTACCTTTTCTTCTATGCTCTTCATTCTCAGAAGTGATGACAAACATTTTTTGTAAATTTGCTGGTAATGTTTTACTTTTAGCTTTAAACATGACACATAATGTCAGTAACTTTACTAGCTCCTGTAATTTCAATAAACACAAATTAATAAATAATATGTTAGTGTGTTCTAAGTAATCTACTTTATGAATAATCCTTATAGCTCTTTTCTGTAGTTGATACAGAGAAAGTTGCGGTGCTTAAGGAATACAATTTGAAACGTCATTATACAACTAGACATGCTGAGGAGTATGCAAAATACCAGGGAGATGAGAGAGTGAACCGGGTTGCAAATTTTAAAACCAGTCTACTGAGGCAACAAGATTTCGTCAAGAAAGCAAGCGAAAAGAGCGATGCAGCAGTCAAAGCTAGCTACATGGTGAGTGAGATGGTTGCTAGGGCGGGAAAGCCATTCAAAGAAGGTGAATTCATTAAAAAGTGCTTGTTAGATTTTTTTAAAGAAATCTTTTCTTGCGGCCCAGCCTCACCCAGTTTCTGTATCCAGTGGCCCCCAGGTAAATTGAGTTTGAGACCCCTGGTTTAAAAGTTCTTTTGATAAGCCTTACTGGGAACACGTCTTTTTGCGTGTCTGCAGCTTCAATGGTAATGAGCGTTAGTGTAAATATGTGCTATTGTGCACTTTATCCACTTGAAGTACACACTGTAACTTTGCATTTGTCCAACGTTAATAGAAGCCATATAGCACGAACAACAGCGCAACATTAAGGAGTGGGACAGGAGGACACAAACGTTAGCAATTCTGGCATAGCTACGTATGTGAGTTACAGTGCTAACAATCTGCAACATCATGCTAGGTTAGCGTATTTGCTAAAGAAAATAAAAATGATCAGCTCCCATGTCTGTAGACAGACAGTTTGTATAGAACTCTGGGCGTTGGTGTCAGAAATGTAGCAAAGCTTGAGGAAGATGCTTTTTTCTTTCACAATGCAAAGTGGAGCAAACAAGCGAAAGACAAACAGGCTCAAATGAGACAAATTACCATCAAAGCCTAATTAGTCCCTTTTGCATAAAAGGGGACTTTTCAACTTCACACCCCAGTTACACAATAACCTTACACACGACTCTTATAAGTTGCAAAATCGCAAGTTTGTTCCCCTATTCCTTGTCAGTGCAGCATACACACATCAGTAACACATAAAAAAGTCTGCACTATAAAAGAAGCTCCAGAGGTCGTTGTGGAAGTTGTTTTTTTTCTGTTCTTTCTGTCAGGCAGAGCTTGGTCCGCGCACTGCAGCATCTGTCCAAAAGCGTGATAGATGTCTACTCACCGTCGCGTTCCTGGAAGGCTCCATCCGGATGCCTCTCAGTTTGACATAGCTCACTGCGTATAGCCGACGTTTCACCTCACGTTCCAGTTTACAACGCCAAGCAGCTCATAGCCAGGACCTTTGGGGTGGTCATGGGCTGGGAATGGGGGGCGAGGTGCTTATGGTTCCAACACTGAAAGATTGGGGTGGATAAAGGCTGAAACGATAAAATATTTAATTGTCTAAAGCATAAATGTTCTAGAAAAAGCAGAAACTTCTAGCTCAAAGGCAGCGATAAGAAATGATTTGTATAAATTTGAGCAGATGAGCCCCTCAAGTTATAGCAATATGTCGCAAATTTGCATCCAGATGTCAGAAATAAAAAAGGGCTTGTTTGTTATTGCTGAAACCTGCAAAAATGTAGGAATCACAGCTTTTCATCCTCCAGTGCCAGATTTTGTTTGTTTACGACAAGACATTGTATTTGTACGTGTAAACTAAGTGCGAACGTTTGTCAAAACATGCACCACCTGTGTTATTATTTTACTGACATTAAATCCCAAAGTGTGACTCCCATCAGTAGGATTAACTTCTCACAAGAATTCTCGACAAAACACCCCACTGTAACTTTAAGGTGTTTAGCCAAATCACAGCAAAATTTAGTACATATCTTTATGAGACTGACAAGCCAATGTGTAAAATTTGAGAAAGATTGGTTGAAAAACAAAGCTAAACGTCTTTGCAGGGGGCATGGTTAATATGTAGTTCAATTACCATTTGTCAAATGATTATGAATATTTACTGTATATGACCCATACATGTACGCCTGCATGTCTTCCAAAGCATTTATACCACAACCCATAAGGGGCGCCACAAATGTAATCTCCAACTTTTAAGTCTAAAACTGTCAAACCCTAACCCAGCCAGTTACTGGGTGTCAAATTGCTCAGCTTGTACAGGCTTCTTTTCAACCCACAGAATTCCTGCAGATTGATGGAAGACCCCAAATCTCTCGAGTCGTGTAAACGCATTTATATCCCAGGATTGTTGCTGCTCAGATGGATGAATGGCGAGAGCAGGAGAATGCTCACGTGGTGGTTGTGGCGGTAAAGACGGACAGATGTATTCTCGTGTCAGCGCATTCGTGGCTTTCCCATTCTCCTGCCTCAGCACATGTGACAAGAGAATGACAGAGATGAGGCTGTCAAAACTAACATCTTGCTGGCAGGTGACGACAACACCAAGAGTAATAAGGCAGTGCCTCAAAAAGAGTGTCGCGTGAAGAATGAGCCAAAGTTTTTTTCAAGCTAAGAGGTGAACTTTAGTATGATACTCTGGAAACATGAGTGCTCTGTGAACGGTCAAAAGCAGAGGTGTCCAAACTTTTTTTGACAGAGAGCAACATACTGAAAGATGTTAAAATGTATAATACAGTGGTACCTAGGGATACGAATCCCTAGGTACCCTAGGTACTCTTGGTTCTGTGATGCAGCTCCTACCTTGGAAAATTAGTTTTGCAAAAAAAACAAACAATTTAAAACAATTTAATCGGTCCAAAATACCACCATTTTAACATGTAGCATGCCCTTTAAAAATAAAAAACAAACTGGAGATACGAAATATTGTACGAAAAACAATACAATAGAATGCAAAACACCTACAGTAGTTTTATATAGTAATGTAATAATAATGTACAGGCTTTACCTAGGTGAGTGAACTTCTACAGTATTTCTTTCTAGCTGCTTCTCCGTCAAACACACCATCAGCAGCTTCTCCATATTTTAATGGTTATATGTGCACCATTTGAATATTATTTTAACGTCCTTGGCTGGCGTTATCGACTCATTCTGCGTCAGTATGGTGCAGACAAGCAATGCTACACTCCAACTGCTTCATCAAGTTTGCTAGCTACAAGCTTTGTCATGTTTTTGATGATTTATTTCTTTATACAACAAATATCACCCACTTCTTCCCAACACTGTCCTTCACACTTAATTTCTTCCTTCCCTTCTTTGGAAAAATAAAGTTATCTTGATCTCTAGCTATAAGCTAATGCTAGCGAGTAAGACCAGATATTTTGGTCAGATCTTACACATATATATATATATATATATATGTATATATATACATATATATATATATATATATATATATATATATATATATATATATATATATATATATATATATATATATATATATATATATATATATATATATATATATATATATATATATATATATATATATATATATATATATATATATATATATATATATATATATATATATATATATATAGGGCCAACACAGATAGACAGACAACATTCACACTCACATTCACACACTAGGGCCAAATTTTTAGTGTTGCCAATCAACCTATCCCCAGGTGTATGTCTTTGGAGGTGGGAGGAAGCCGGAGTACCCGGAGGGAACCCACGCAGTCACGGGGAGAACATGCAAACTCCACACAGAAAGATCCCGAGGCCGGGATTGAACTCACGACTACTCAGGACCTTCGTATTGTGAGGCAGACGCACTATATATGTGTGTGTATATGTATATATATATATATATATATATATAAATATATACATATATATATATATATATGTGTATGTATATATATATATATGTGTATGTATATATATATATATATATATATATATATATATATATATATATATATATATATATATATATATATATATATATATATATATATATATATATACATATATATGTATATATATATATATATATATATATATATATATATATATATACATATATATATATATATATATATATATATATATATATATATATATATATATATATATATATATATATATATACACATATATACACATACATACATACACACACATATGTATATATATATATATATATATATATATATATATGTCTTAATTAGATTATCCAAAAAATAGTGCTCGATACCGTGGTAGAGCGTAATATGTATGTGTGGGAAAAAAATCACAAGACTATTTCATCTCTACAGGCCTGTTTCATGAGGGATTTCCTCAATCTCCTGAGGATTGAGGAAATCCCTCATGAAACAGGCCTGTAGAGATGAAATAGTCTTGTGATTTTTTTCCCACACATACATATATATATATATATATATATATATATATATATATATATATATATATATATATATATATATATATATATATATATATATATATATATATATATATATATATATATATATATATGTGTGTATGTATATATATATATATCGATTAATCACAGTAAATTGCTTGCGTGCAAAATTCTAATTAACTTAAAAAAAGAAGACCAATGTTGTTTCTTGATTTTCCTTTGATCCGGGGAGCTTACCTTTTTCTTTTTTTTGTCTTCTCAGACAAAACATTTTGTTTCTTTTGGTTGTTTTGTAGCTTCTGCCATGATAGCAGTAATTGCTTCGTTTAGTTTTCTGGCGGTACGTAGGTGTTCGCATTGACTTCGATCTTTTTAACGAATGGGGAAAGGGGGAGTGACGTATGCCATTAAGCAAGTCAGCACATTTGTAGTTTTTTGTGTGGAAGGGTTCCTGCCACCCTCCTCAAAGTTGCTCAGTGCCAGTGAAAGTGATACAGACCCCTCAGGCCATGACACAGGTGTCTTTCAACCAGTTGTAAGTCCATGGATCATCCCAAAAGTTATGAAAATATTTTATGATATATATATATAAGTTACTTAGTGCTGGTTTAAATCTGATCATTAAAACATGGTTTCACCTTTTTCTCCTTGTGCACGTTGGCTCTTTTTTTCAAAAAAAATTTTGTTTACAATGTGCTGGGGTCCAATAATTTTTTTTTACCTGCGAATCGCAAATGCGACCCTATTTGCATTATGTGCCCTCCACATCCATGTTGTGCTCTCCAATCTGTGTGCAATGTTAAGTTAAAGTTAAAGTTAAAGTACCGATGATTGTCACACACACACTAGGTGTTGCGAAATTATTCTCTGCATTTGACCCATCACCCTTGATCACCCTCTGGGAGGTGAGGGGAGCAGTGGGCAGCCGCGGTGGCCACGCCCGGGGATCATTTTTGGTGACTTAACCCCCAATTCTAACCCTTGATGCTGTTGCTGAACTATAGCAGCAAACATTTATAATATGTACAGTACCACCTTTTCTGCAATATAGAATTGCAAGCTGTAGACAACAGAAACTATTTTTAACACACTGCAGGGAGGCGGGACCATCACAACAGCAGCACATTCATGTGTCTAAAATGATCAAAATGCAAGGCAATACATTTTGGAAGACACTTTTTCAAAAAAGAAATCCAAAAATAATATATATCCTAAATGAAAAAACAAATCTCATTAAACAAAATGTCAACACACACCAAAATGCATCAGTTGCATTTGTTTTAATCAGCTTCTTATGTCAAAGTCATCTTTATAGTACATTTTCAACATGTATTGGACATACAGGAAAATTCGAAAAAAAACATCTCTCTCTGAACCAAGGTGTAAACCGACTGTAAAATGTGAGGATTTTTATAGCTATATGCAAAGTATAAAGAATAAACTAAAATACAAATAAAAATACAGATAAACAATAATTAAAGGATAATGTACAAAATGTGCATTTTGAAAAAAGTAGAGCAACCACAAATATGCATGGACTTGGATTTTGCACAATAAATAGAAGGCATTCAGATTAACAAAAATCAATCAATATAATAAATATAAGGCATTCAGTGGGGGGAGGGAGAGACATTAAGGTAGGGACGGCTGCTCTAAGGATGGGGGGTAAGGTTCAGCGACCAGAGCTGAGGAGGGGGACGGGGGAGCATGTCATCCAGCAGCTATAAAATTATACTGCCGAATAGACCATAGGTCATATATTTTATTTATGACTGTCCAAATATGTTGATACACATGTTGGATGAAGGATTTTCTGTTCATCTGTCTTTGCAGTACAAGCACTTCCTTTCTCACAGTCATTTGTGCGTAACAAATGATAGACGTGCTAAATAAAGACGCAAAATAGTTCCTGAAGAACATTGATCAGCGTTGATAAATAAAATTATATTTTCCTCTCATCCTCCCAGTACTGTGGGCGTTCTGATCATCAACATACACTACCGTTCAAAAGTTTGGGGTCACATTGAAATGTCCTTATTTTTTAAGAAAAAGCACTGTACTTTTCAATGAAGATAACTTTATACTAGTCTTAATTTTAAAGAAATACACTCTATACATTGCTAATGTGGTAAATGACTATTCTAGCTGCAAATGTCTGGTTTTTGGTGCAATATCTACATAGGTGTATAGAGGCCCATTTCCAGAAACTATCACTCCAGTGTTCTAATGGTACAATGTGTTTGCTCATTGGCTCAGAAGGCTAATTGATGATTAGAAAACCCTTGTGCAATCATGTTCACACATCTGAAAACAGTTTAGCTCGTTACAGAAGCTACAAAACTGACCTCCCTTTGAGCAGATTGAGTTTCTGGAGCATCACATTTGTGGGGTCAATTAAACGCTCAAAATGGCCAGAAAAAGAGAACTTTCGTCTGAAACTCGAAAGTCTATTCTTGTTCTTAGAAATGAAGGCTATTCCACAAAATTGTTTGGGTGACCCCAAACTTTTGAACGGTAGTGTATATTCTACATATTTGTAATGACACACACACTAAATAGATTGCACTTCTTATTCTGCTCACTTTAGAGTTGCAATCCTCTCCGCGCAACTTTAATAGGTTTAGTATCAGCTTTGCGTGGGCTATCAAGTTTGCACATGTTTTTAGTGCAAGCAAACTTTAGTAGATCAGGCCCTAGGTTTGTAATTAAACGTGTCCAAGTAAGCTAACAATTTACTACAATATGGCAGCACGGTGGCACAGGGGTTAGTGCATGTGCCTCACAATACGAAAGTCCTGAGTAGTCCTGAGTTCAATCCCGGGCGATCACTAAATTGGCCGTAGTGTGTGAATGTGAGTGTGAATGTTGTCTATCTGTGTTGGCCCTGTGATGAGGTGGCGACTTGTCCAGGGTGTACCCCGCCTTCCGCCTGAATGCAGCTGAGTTAGGCTCCAGCACCCCCGCCACCCCAAAAAAGGGACAAGCGGTAGAAAATGGATGGATGGATGGGGTTGTAAGTACTGATATTGTACTCCGCCCCCCTTCTACTGTAGAAGGTGTGGAAGTGTGTTTGCAGCCTTTCTTTCTTTCTGCGGGCAAGTCAAACACGTGTCCCCCAGTAGCGGGCGTAGCAGATGACAGCTAATTTAGCGGCTTTCATGCAGTGATTGCCACACTTTAAATAGAGTAGAGTCAGACCGCTTAAAATGTAATGCATGCAGAAAACTCAGCCTGTAAATTTCACTCGTGTTAGCGCTGACATATGGGCGGGTTTATACATTTTTATAGACCTGACATCAAACGAGAACATGGTTGAAATTCCTGCAGTTTAGCAGACGGATGGCAGTACAAGACAAAGCCCAGCAACGAAAATATGTATCATCAACCCCCACCTATGTCCCTCAGTGGTCACGCAGCATATTTGTAAAAACATGTACCCACTGCACCTTATATATTTTTTATCCTCGCTCAAGTGCGTGCTGTCGTGACCCACGCTACAACACTGACTGAGCTGCAGCACCAGTCTCCCAGTGACTCACAACAACAACACAGGCGTGTAAAGGGCTTAGCGCAAGGTAGGAGGGGATGAGAAGCACGTTTGAGCTGCCTCTGCTCCCGAGCAGATGCGTAATCGCGCTCCCTTTTGTGTGTTATGTGTGTGTCTCCCAAACCAAAGTCACGACTACTAGAACGTGAAACCTGATGCTCCCACTGAAAATGAAGCTAATCTGTTGCGAGGGAAATGGGTCGCTCAGATCCACCGCTGGTTTCCTGTAAGCAGTGGTGCCCAACCTTTTTGTAACTGCGGACCGGTCAACGCTTGAAAATTTGTCCCACGGACCGGGGGGGGATCTTTTTTCTTTTTTCTTTTTTCTTTTTCTTTTTTTTTTGTCATAAAAGAATACAATCGTGTGTGCTTACGGGCTGTATCCCTGCTGACTGTATTGATCTATATTGATATATAATGTAGGGACCAGAAATATTAATAATAAAAAGAAACAACCCTTTTGTGCGAATGAGTGTAAATGGGGGAGGGAGATTTTTTGGGTTGGTGTACAAATCGTAAGTGTATCTTGTGTTTTTTATGTTCATTTAAAGGCCTACTGAAATGATTTTGTTTTATTTAAACGGAGATAGCAGATCTATTCTATGTGTCATACTTGATCATTTCGCGATATTGCCATATTTTTGCTGAAAGGATTTAGTATAGAACAACGACGATAAAGATTGCAACTTTTGGTATCTGATAAAAAAAAGGCTTGCCCCTACCGGAAGTAGCGTGACGTAGTCAGTTGAACATATACGCAAAGTTCCCTATTGTTTACAATGATGGCCGCATGAAGTGAGAGAGATTCGGACCGAGAAAGCGACAATTTCCCCATTAATTTGAGCGAGGATGAAAGATTTGTGGATGAGTAAAGTGCAAGTGAAGGACTAGTGGGGAGTTGAAGCTATTCAGATAGGGAAGATGCTGTGAGAGCCGGGGGTGACCTGATATTCAGCTGGGAATGACTACAACAGTAAATAAACACAAGACATATATATACTCTATTAGCCACAACACAACCAGGCTTATATTTAATATGCCACAAATTAATCCTGCATAAAAACACCTGCGTGTTTGTTACGCTAGCTCCTAGCTCCTCTGCTAGCTCCTAGCTCCATAGAACACGCCAATACAATTCAAACACCTGATCAACACACACAATCACTCAGCTCAAAAGACCGTTCACCTAATCTAAGGTTCATAAAGCTTATATATTTTAAAAAAGTTACGTACGTGACGCGCACATACGGTCAAGTTATCAAATGTTTAGCAGCCAAGGCTGCATACTCACGGTACCTGATATTCAGCTGGGAATGACTACAACAGTAAATAAACACAAGACATATATATACTCTATTAGCCACAACACAACCAGGCTTATATTTAATATGCCACAAATTAATCCTGCATAAAAACACCTGCGTGTTTGTTGCGCTAGCTCCTAGCTCCTCTGCTAGCTCCTAGCTCCATAGAACACGCCAATACAATTCAAACACCTGATCAACACACACAATCACTCAGCCCAAAAGACCGTTCACCTAACCCAAGGTTCATAAAGCTTATATATTTTTAAAAAGTTACGTACGTGACGCGCACATACGGTCAAGCTATCAAATGTTTAGCAGCCAAGGCTGCATACTCACGGTACCTGATATTCAGCTGGGAATGACTACAACAGTAAATAAACACAAGACATATATATACTCTATTAGCCACAACACAACCAGGCTTATATTTAATATGCCACAAATTAATCCTGCATAAAAACACCTGCGTGTTTGTTATGCTAGCTCCTAGCTCCTATGCTAGCTCCTAGCTCCATAGAACACGCCAATACAATTCAAACACCTGATCAACACACACAATCACTCAGCCCAAAAGACCGTTCACCTAACCCAAGGTTCATAAAGCTTATATATTTTTAAAAAGTTACGTACATACGCAAAAAAAAGTTGCGCACATACGGTCAAGCGATCAAATGTTTAGAAGCCAAAGCTGCATACTCACAGTAGCACGTCTGCGTCTTTGTCATCCAAATAAAAGTAACCAAGGTAAGAGTCTGTGTTGTCCCAGTTCTCTACAGGCGTCTGTGTATCGAAGTCAAAAGTCCTCCTGGTTAGAGTCTCTGTTATCCGAGTTCTTCCATCTTGACTGCATCTTTCGGGAATGTAAACAAAGAAGCGCCGGCTGTGTACTGTTGTTGCTGACTACGTTCGAAAAATACGTCCATTTCGCACCGACAACTTTCTTCTTTGCTTGCTCAGCTTCCTTCTCCATAATGCAATGAACATATTGCAACAGATTCACGAACACAGATGTCCAGAATACTGTGGAATTATGAAATGAAAACAGAGCTTTTTCGTATTGGCTTCAATGTGGAAGGCATACCCGTGTTCGCCGGGCTACGTCACGCGCATACGTCATCCTCAGAGGCGTTTCGAACCGGAAGTTTAGCGGCAAATTTAAAATGTCACTTTATAAGTTAACCCGGCCGTATTGGCATGTGTTATAATGTTAAGATTTCATCATCGATAAATAAACTATCAGACTGCGTGGTCGGTAGTAGTGGGTTTCAGTAGGCCTTTAATTTAAAAAAAAAAAAAAAAAATTTAAAAAGTGTATTTAAAAAAAATAAAATAATATTCGATCCACGGACCGGTACCGGGCCGCAGCCCGGTGGTTGGGGACCACTGCCTGTAAGGATCTGAGGTGTCACCGCGTTTCCCCGAATGGACTGTCACATGGTCACTAAATGCCTGCTCATTTGTTGCAAGTGATGATTGACTCATACTTGTCCCAAAAGCCCTGATACACAGGAATTGAAATTGTGTCCATTGATGAATTTCAATTGATTCAGTTTTCAGACAGAATAGCTGAACTGAAATGGAATGCACCCCCGGCGTAATCAGCCTGCCGCCATAACGCTTTTAGGTGCTCTATTGCATGTCATGACTGACCGTGTCTGTTTCTCTCATAGACAATCGTGCGAGGGAACCGGCCGCCCAAAGACGCGTCCATTAACGGCCTGCTGGAGGAGTTTGACAACGTATCAGTGACGCGCTCCAATTCGCTGCGCAAAGAGAGTCCGCCGGGGGCCCACCAGCCCGGCGCCAGCTCCAAACCCTCCATGGGCCTTCGACCCGGCGGCCCCGAGGAGAACGGCTTCAGTCATTACTACTCGCGCTACTCCTGCGACATGGACTCCTCCAGCAGGGACTACTCTCTGGATCCAAGCAAACAAGGCTTCCCCATCGATGGGGACTGGGCTCTAGGAAGGCACTATCGCTTCACCAAACAAAATGGCCACTCCCATGGCCACCCTATCCGCAGCCATTTCTACCCTGACGCTATGCCCCAAAAATCAGACTATGGCAAGCTTCCCCCTGACTATCACACCTATCTGGAGAGCAAGGGGCGCTCCACTGATGAGGTGGCTTCCACAGCGGGGAGCGGTGTGGGCTCCAGCGGCTACTACCGGGCATCTGTGGGTGGCTCATCCAGCCAGGACTACCGGGACACATCAGTAGGGACACCGTCGCGCGCTTCCCTACACAGCGAGCAGATCAACTACCCAGACAGCGAGTGGAGCTATGGTGCTATGCGGGAGGATTACGACAAGCGGCCCAAAAGCTCCTATGTGATGCAGACCAGCCCCACACCAGCCATAAGGCAACGGTCCCGCTCCGGCTCCGGGCTGCAGGAGCCCAATGTTCCATACGCGGCCAGCGGGGCATTTAAGAACCCCGCCCAGGCCCACCCTTACAGCTCCTACACCTACCCTCGCCTGTCTGAGAGCCTCGCCACTTCGCAGACCATCAACAAGGTAAGTACACGAACACTGATCTACATACTGTACAGTGTTTTTCAACCTTTTTTGAGCCAAGGCACATTTTTTGCGTTGAAAAAATCCAGAGGCACACCACCAGCAGAAATAATTAAAGAACTAAACTCAGTTGAAAGTAAAAAGTCGTTATCGCAATTGTTGATTATGACTTTATACCATAACCAACCATGCATCAATGTAGCTCTTGTCTCAAAGTAGGTGTACTGTCACGACCTGTCACATCACGCCGTGACGTATTTTGAGTTTTCCTGTGTGTTGTGTTTTAGTTATTGTCTTGCGCTCCCATTTTGGTGGCTTTTTCTCTTTTTTTGGTGTATTCGTGAAGCAGTTTCATGTCTTCCTTTGAGCGTTATTTCCCACATCTATATTTTAGCAATCAAGAATATTTAAGTTGTTTTTATCCTTCTTTGTGGGGACATTGTTGATTGTCATGTCATGTTCGAATGTACTTTGTGGACGCCGTCTTTGCTCCACAGTTAATCTTTGCTGTCGTCCATTCTGTTTTTGTTTACTTTGTAGCCAGTTCAGTTTTAGTTTCGTTCTGCATAGCCTTCCTTAAACGTCAATGCCTTTTCTTAAGGGCACTCACCTTTTGTTTATTTTTGGTTTAAGCATTAGACACCTTTTTTACCTGCACCCTGCCTCCCGCTGTTTCCGACATCTACAAAGCAATCACCATATTTTTCGGAGTATAAGTCGCTCCGGAGTATAAGTCGCTCCGGAGTATAAGTCGCACTGGCCAAAAATGCATGATAAAGAAGGAAAAAAACATATAAGTCGCACTGGAGTATAAGTCGCATTTTTGGGGGAAATTTATTTGATAAAATCCAACACCAAGAATAGACATTTGAAAGGCAATTTAAAATAAATAGAGAATAGTGAACAACAGGCTGAATAAGTGTATGTTATATGACTCATAAATAACCAACTAAGAACGTGCCTGGTATGTTAACGTAACATATTATGGTAAGAGTCATTCAAATAACTATAACATATAGAACATGCTATATGTTTACCAAACAATCTGTCACTCCTAATCACTAAATCCGATGAAATCTTATACGTCTAGTCTCTTACGTGAATGAGCTAAAAAATATTATTTGATATTTTACGGTATTGTGTTAATCATTTCACACATAAGTCGCTCCTGAGTGTAAGTTGCACGCCCGGCCAAACTATAAAAAAAACTGCGACTTATAGTCCGAAAAATACGGTAGCTACCTGTTGCCACCTACTGATATGGGAGAGTATTACACGGTTACTCTGCCGAGCTCTAGACAGCACCGACACTCAACAACAACACATAATTTGCAGACTATAATTACTGGTTTGGAAAAAATATTTTTAACCCAAATAGGTGAAATTAGATAATCTCCCACGGCACACCAGACTGTATCTCACAGCACACTAGTGGTTGAAAAACACTGCAGTATAGAATGTAAGAAAGCAGACCATAAATACTCTAATCATGGTCTCTATTCAATTACAATTGCAACTAATGACTATTTTTGATAGGGTTTGATTCAGTATGTTAACAATTAGTCGACTAATCGGATGGCAGTTGACAGTTTTCTTTCCTCCCACGCCACTTTGGTCTCCTCGGCATTACAGAAGCCTTCAAGATTCTTGTCCGCACGGCAATTCAGCTTGATACTTCTTTTTAGGCCTAAGTGCTAACTAACAATAAAGACAACAAATATTTCAGAAAAAAATGATGCTCATTAAGCTGCTACAGAAATAAAAATAAACTTTTGTCCATTTAAGAGGAGTGACAGGCAAAGTGCAGATGAAAAATGAAGAATTCATTTTCCAGTCTCCGGTCGCAGTGACCCGCACATTTCCATCTGAAAAAAAACACAAGCGGCAACGTCACTATTATCGACTAATGAATTTGTCGGCGTCGAAGTTTATTATTGATTTTTGTGGATTAATCGTTGTACCCCCAAATGTAATTAACTGCCATATCTAAGTTTGTCTTAAACATGTAACTTCTCAGCTGTTGGTGTGAAACTAATGCATTACGTTTGTCTTTTTGTTGTTATAAACTCATCAGTGGTATTAAAGCTGACTGAGCAGTTACAGCTGTTAAAACATTGGTTCTATCACCGCTGTGTTGTGCAATTTAATTGTTCATAAATGACCATGCGCTCAAAGAGAACTATTATTTCCTTTCCACTTTCTGATGCACTCCAAGTAATTCATCAAGTTAAAAAAAAAAATACATTAACGATCCCTTTCGTTATTGTGGTTTTTGTTTTGACCATCAAAAGAAACACCTGTCATTACGATTCCTTGCAGATAAATACCAATGCAATCTACAGGTGCAGATAGATGCAGGTTATGTCCACCGGTCTCCGTATTTTTGTCCCATCAATCTATGTTTAGTTTGTCCATCTTTTTTGACACATAGACTGACTCTGACACTCATGCACTCTTCCCCAAATGAAAAAAGGAGCATTCAGAATTATCCTCCGCAGTCAGATCAATTAACGGCAGCGCTCAACAATCGACCGTGCAGCTGTGACATACCGAGCCGAGGAGTCAAAGCGAGGTCTAGGGGGAATAAAAGGAGGGGAGCGAGGTGCAGGGGGGAGGGACACGACAAAAGGAATAAGAGACGTCCCGGAACAAGATCACATTTAAATAATATGCTGCGTTTTAATGTGGTTATTATGTAAGAGGCCAAAATGAAGAACGCGCTCCAAAAACAACAGAGGGAAAAAAGATGTCTTACAGAAATATGAAATGACACAAATCTCCACATTTATAGTAAGTGCACCAAAGCTGATGGGAAATGTTTCTACCTCTTCTTCTTATTTGACTACCTGTACTGATGTATGATAATATTTACAGTGAGCGACGTACATTACATCATGCTAGACCTACACAAGAAATTCTAAGTAAATCACAACCTCGATTCACACTAACATGCTAATTTCTAAATAGCAATGTTTTTTTTATTTTACTCAGCGAGGAGGGAGTCGCATCCCAAACAAACTGCAAATTTACTAAAGGACTTGCTTGCTGCTTTGTTGTTGGCGTGACGGACGACTCCTACTTGTTGTCCCCATCTCCTGGTGAGCCTCACTGGCCAGGGCGAGTCTGTTCCTCTGCCCTGGTTCTACCCGCTGACGGCCGAGGCTCTCTGGCAATAGGAATTATAAATCTGATATTTTCGATTCTAAATGCGTTTTTTTGATATTATTTTATCCCTCTCGACATAAAGAACACTTACATAATTAACTTTACACTTGTTTAGTCAAATATAATAATCAGTGGCCCTCTCATTGGTTTGGTCTCATTTATAAGACAAGTCTACTGTCATATTGATCTTTTCAGTTCATTATGCCATTTGTATGCTTAAATACTTAATTTTAAGCCAAAAATACATTTAAAAAAATGTGCGATAGAGTGAAGCCGCAAACTCAGAAGCGCTTTGTGGCAAAGTACGACTGTGATTGACTTTTATTTTGACTAGTCTTTGTTACGTGCAAGATTGTACTGTATTGTCGAGTGAGCAAGCGTGCCATGTTTTTGACTTAATGAATTATTGTCAGTTTATATTAATTTTTAAAAAGAAAAACTTCTAGAAGGTTTCTTTAAAGCAGAAAAATAAGGACTAGCTGTTGTGTACTTTATCCACTTTTTAAATATACCCTGGAACCCTGCACTTGTCCCATGTAATAACTGTCATATATCACACACTGTGCAACATTAAGGAGTGGGACAGGAGGACACAAACAGCATAGCGACATGCTAAGATTACACTCACAATTTGAGTTCATTTATACTGATGATGATTCTTTAAAATGTCCAGACTGAATTCTTTCTTCTTGTCTGATTAAAGTTCAAATTGTCCAGGTATACTATTAAGGCAGGGGTCGGCAACCCAAAATGTTGAAAGAGCCATATTGGACCACAAATACAAAAACAAATCTGTCTGGAGCCGCAAAAAATTAAAAGCCATATTACATGTGTCATGAGATATACATTTAATTAAGAGGACTTAAAGGAAACTAAATGACCTCAAATATACCTACAAATGAGGCATAATGATGCAATGTGTACATATCGCTAGCCTAAATAGCATGTTAGCATCGATTAGCTTGCAGTCATGCAGTGACCAAATATGTCTGATTAGCACTCCACACAAGTCAATAACATCAACAAAACTCACCTTTGTGCCTTCACGCACAACGTTAACAGCCGGGTGGACAAAATGAGACAGAAAAAGAAGTGGCATAAAACACGTCCTAGAAAGTCGGAGAAAGTTATACATGTAAACAAACTATACGGTGAGTTCAGGGACCGCCAAAATTAGTAGGACAAAACGGCGCTCGCCAAATACTCGAATCAGTGAAGCATGTTTAATACAAACAGTGTGATTTATAACAATTAGGGAGGTTTGTGTCATGTTTGTCCTCCTACAGAAACCATACTAAAACAAAAAATAGATTTTTTTTCCCCTCATCTTTTTCCATTCTTCATACATTTTTGAAAAATCTCCATAGAGCCACCAGGGCGGCGCTAAAGAGCCGCATGCGGCTCTAGAGCCGCGGGTTGCCGACCCCCGTATTAAGGGATACTCTGATCATGCTGCCTGCCTGTTGCAGTTTGCACTTCGTTTCGGTCACATTTTGTCCAAATATCTGCATTGGCAGTTATAGAGCACCTGCAGTGGGGGTGGGCAGGAGGTAGTGGTGCGGTCAACCTGTACAGGGGGGTTGGTCCTTATGTCGCTCTCCGTGCACCATTAAGGCCGCCGCGCAGCGTGATAGCATCTGCGGCACTATTGCCTTCCTCCTCCTCGGCTCCAGTAGCTGAGACGGAAAGTGGGTTTGCTGATGTCGATCCCAGGGCGCCTTGATGAAAAACCATTTAACCTGCACGCTTCAGTAAATAGCCGCTTGTAAAGAGAGAGAGAATAAAAAAAATAGTCATGGAGAATGCAAGCCATGCAGGATTGTGCTTCAGGAGGAGGAGGTCATTTTCTCACGCTTCACACATTATTCCATGTGTTTAGACGAATATGTGAGAGTGAAAGCTGGATGGTGAGGAGGAGTCCATGAGCACTCGGATGCTGTTGCATGGCTGAGAACAAACGGGAGCATTCTGCAGCTTTAGCAATCCGCACCATTCTTCTGGCCTGGCAAACCTTGGAACAATCGCTGCCTTTTCTTCTCCTTTAACTGGTGCAGCCTACACAAATGTAGCTTTATTTATTCCCTGGCTGTAGAAGGTGGGTGTTGGTGGAGAATACACACACATTAAACACACACTCCCTCTCTCTCTCTTTGTCGTCTTCCCTTAATTCTCTGTTTTGTGTGAGCTCGCTTGCCTGCCGCAGCTCTCGGTGACAAATTGATGTTGCGGCACTTTCCCCTCTTTTCTGCAGCCTTAGCATAAAAGCAGCCCGACGATGTTCCAGCGCCGAATTCAATTTCACAGTTGAGTTAGGTTGTTGATTACCCTGCCAAACTCAGATTAATGCGCGTTTAACCAACATGGATCAGGAGACCCCTTGGCTGACAGCCAGCCAGCGGTGCCGGCCAAGGATGCGGAGGGGGAGATTGGACTGTCCCATCAGCAGCAGTCCTCACACACCTGCTGAGAATGATTGATTAAAAGAGTTCACACCATGTAATTATACACCATCCCAACACGTCAGGGCTCCTCCTCCTCTTTCTGCCCTCTGTGTGTGTGTAAAAGAAAGTAACAAAGAGGAGAGTTTAATCTTCTCGCTTTCATTAGGTGTTCGTGCTGTAGTAGCTGGTGTCCATGGGATATTTAGGAAGGGGTGTGTCGCAGATTTGGAGGCGACATAGGCTTGTGGGTGGTGAATGGTCGCATTGTTGGGTGCTAATTATAAAGTTCCTTCATTTCGCAGGGTGAATACGAGCGAGCGTCGCGGGACGGCAGCCCTCAGTTGGCGTCGGGTGACACCTACCCCCGCGGTCCCCTCAAGCTACCTCAGAACCACGCCAAGCCCCCTGGGTACCCACCAGTGCACCTGCCCTACCCACCTGTGTTTCACCACTACAAGCCCTCGCCCTACCACCATCCCCCGTCCCAGCCCAGCCCACCTTACACCCCGCAGGTACAATACCAAGCGCAGTCTGTTTTCAAAGGGATGCTCCTTCATAATGTTCTGATATGTGTGTAACATTATTTTTACTGTATGCCATTGGCCAATTAAAAACACACTTTGGACACCGCCAGTCTAACTGTAGGGTGTATGTAATTTTCTAACATACTTTCTGAGGAAGTGAATGAAGATATTGGGGGAAGTAGAAGATAACCTCTGAGATCGAACACAGTCATCACTTCCAAGTGTCTTGTTTTAAAAAATTCAGTGATGCCTCAACTTATGAGCTCAATTGTTTCCACAAACTCGTTACTCAAAACACCCACCCATTGAAATTAATTGAAATCAATATAATTTGCGCTTCCATTAAAAAAAAATCACAATTTTAACATGTGATATGCCTTTTAAAAAGAAAATCTAACTTTTAGATAAAAAATATTGTTTGAAAAACAGTACAATAGACAATACTATAAAAACTACACTAGTTTTATGATGTAATGTACAGCCATTACCTTTCAATCAATCAATCAATTAAGTAACTGTAATCTTTTAATGCTAGACATAGGGAGACTCGAAAGTACAACGTTACAATAATGGAGACAAGACGTAAAACAACGCATAAGTAATAAACTCAGCGTCGGTAAGAACAAAATGGGACACATTTTTGTGATATTACAGGCTGTTTTGGTAACACTCCTAATGTGTGACTCAAACGAGAGAGTTGGCTCGAAGATAAAACTGAGATTCTTTACCAAGTCGCTTTGTGTAATTAGTTGGTCAAATGTTAAAGTGGTATTATTAAGTAAGTGCCGGTGTCTAGTCGGACCTATAATCAACATTTCCGTCAAGATGCAAAAAGTTGCTGGACTTCCATTGTTTGATTTCATTAAGAAATTCCTCCAGGTGACCAAAATATGGCATGTTGGTCAGCTTTAGGGGCATGTAAAATTGGTTGTTATCTGTGTAACAGTGAAAGCTAACACTGTATTAGCGCATTATGACGCCTAGCGGCAGCAAGTAAATTCTAAAGACTGCAGGACCAAGAACTGAACCCTGTGGAACTCTGCACATTACCTTAACATACTTTGAGGTCACATTGTTATGGGAGATGCACTGCATCCTGTCAGTAAGATAGGAGTTAAACCTAGAAAGGGCTATGTCTGACATACCAATACGTGTTTTGATACGCACTAATAGAATGTTATGTTCGACTGTCAGAAGTCTTTTAAGCAGAGGGCGAATAACCGCTGTTTTTATGCTAAGGGAACAGTAACAAAGGAAAGTGATAGGTTAATAATATTTAACGCTGGTGGTCTTAATATTACAAACAGCACCTTGATAAATTTCCCAGGAAATGGGTCAAGTAAACACGTTGTTTGTTTTGTCCCATTTACGAGTCACAGGAGTTTCTCTGTTAATTCTTCAAAAAGAAAGAGATTATTTTGTAGAGCATTATTCGTCGTACATACATTTGTATCTGCGTTAATAGAACCCAGTGGGAGCTGGGACGCGTTATCTTTAATCTCCTTTTTAATGAGTTCAATTTTCTTAGCAAAAAAACGTTATAAAGTCATCAGCAGGGTGGGTGGAGCGACTCAGGGAAGTCCCTTGTTGGGTTAACAATGCTACTGTATTGAACAAATATTTAGGATCGTTTTTATTGAGGCGGATTAGCTGCAGCTTCATGTGATGCAGACTGAGGGTGATGCGATCAGGCTGACTCGCCGGGTCGGCAAACCAGTAGGACATATTTTTAATGGTTTGTTTCTATGATACAGTCTTCTGCTTCTTCTAACTTTTCTCAGTTCAGGTGGTTAGAGGGCAGGATTGTGTCAATCTTTGGACAGTCGCTACTTCAACCAGGGAGGCTTGTAACTCAACGTGTGCTCGCAACTTAAAGTATAACAAAAAGCTGAGAGACAGCTCATATCTCAAAATACTGGTAAGAAGGTAAGTTGAGGTACCACTGTAGATCAGAAATGATCTGTTCCAGGGTCAAACCGTGGCCAATGTAAAACCTTCATTAAGTTCCATTATTTAAAGTAACATTTTAACATTCCTAGCTGTCATAAGAGTGAAAAAAAAGTTTGCCCCTGTTATTCATAAAATGTAAAGCCATTTCCTTACTTCCTGTGCAACCAGTTAGTTAGTTAGCCAGCTAGCAAAATAACTCAACATGTTATTAGCAGATTTTCAGGAAATGTCAAAAATGGATCATGGGATTACATTTTGGGGCTGATCCAGATCACCGTCTAGATCCAGAACTTTTTAACTCTTGGGAGACAAGGCCTGGTGGAAGTCTGCTCTATCCGAGTGCTAGTTGATTATCTTTAATTGATTTTTTCTCACATTGTACATGCTTTCCCTCCAGGGGGCCTACTCCCAGCCTTCGTCCCCTTACGTTCTCCCAGGGGCATATCCGCCACCCTCCTGGGGCTCCAGCTCTGATACGCAGCCCTCCAGAGTGTCTCACGAGCAGTTCCGAGCCGCTCTTCAACTCGTGGTCAATCCAGGTGAGTTGGAAAAGGGGCTGTGTCTATTGTGGCTTGACGTCAAAGTGACGAGTGTGTGTGTGTGTGTGTGTGTGTGTGTGTGTGTGTGTGTGTGTGTGTGGGCTCGCGTGCTCTCTCCCCTTCAGGCGACCCCCGGGAGTACCTAGACAGCTTCATCAAGATTGGCGAGGGCTCCACGGGCATCGTCTGCATCGCCAGTGAGAAGCACAGCGGCAAGCAGGTGGCGGTGAAGAAGATGGACCTGAGGAAGCAGCAGAGGAGGGAGCTGCTCTTTAACGAGGTGGGACGCATTCATCATCTTGTTAGTATACATACTTTACATCCTCCTTTTTTTCTTGGCATTGCTTTCTGCATTACTTTGTGTGTTATCAGCTAGCAATTTGCCTACTTGTATTTTTTGATGATGGCTCAGTATTTTGCAAGGAGTGATGCGTTTCATGCTAACTGCTAATGAACAATGTTAGTAACAACTGAACATGTCAGTTTTGGCACACACATTTAGATTTCCACTATCAGGCATTATCACAGTCTGTGTGTGTGTGTGTGTGTGTGTGTGTGTGTGTGTGTGTGTGTGTGTGTGTGTGTGTGTGTGTGTGTGTGTGTGTGTGTGTGTGTGTGTGTGTGTGTGTGTGTGTGTGTGTGTGTGTGTGTGTGTGTGTGTGAGTGTGTGTGTGTGTGTGTGTGTGTGTGTGTGTGTGTGCGAATGTGTGTGTGTGTGTGTAGGTGGCAGTGGGTGTTCATTCTCCAGCTAATTTGTTTCATTGTAATCCTCTTAGTTCCCCTGCATGTAATCCCGTTATAGTTAAGACTCCCGAACATGTTCAAATGAGATAAGTTGGATCAATTCAATGAACGGGTTTGATTATTAAACGTGTGTATTCCCTCTGCACACATTTGTAGGTGGTGATCATGAGGGACTACCACCATGAGAACGTGGTGGACATGTACAACAGCTACCTGGTGGGGGACGAGCTGTGGGTGGTCATGGAGTTCCTTGAGGGAGGCGCGCTCACCGACATCGTCACTCACACCAGGTGACCACAGTGTTAGCTTAGCACAAAAACTAATGACACGTTGCTTCAGTTTTATACTACAATAATTAGTTTGTAATTTAACTTTTGTACTACTACTGAACCGCGCCCCACAGAAGGGTGTCAAAACATGCACCCCTATTGTGTTGCTTGTGCTTTTATTTTTCTAAGAAAAACACCACATGGTGGAACTGTTATTCACACACATGAGTGGAATTGACTTGAAATTTCTTATACGCGTTCTACAAAAGACCCACTGTCATTTTTGGATGTTTATCACCATTTCTTCTGGTACACAACTTTACTGTCCTGAGAAGCATGTGGGTGTACAATTTGATCAGGATTGGTTGAAAAACATGGCTGCCATCAAGCAAAATATATATACTGGGTCTAAAGTGAAACTGAGCAATTACTTCTCTCTCTGTATTGCATGTACGATAGCACAATGTTTCTTAACATTGTTGGACCGCAAGCATACCCGAGAGGGCCAACAAATAAATATTGGTTTCTCAGCCATGGTTTATATGGACCTTAGCTGTAGTCAGTTGTAATACCTTTTCCACCACTTGTGGCAATAATGACAATAACAAACAAACAGAAGAAGTCTTGAACCAAAGTCATAGAAAAGTTAGAAAAGTGCAAAAAGTATGACTAAAGTGGTGAAGCTGTATTTCTATTTCCATATTAATTTATTGACTTGCTTAGTTAAGACTCCTACAGTATATACAAGGCTCTGTGTAATTGTGTGTAAATATATTTTTCAGCAGTTTTTATAAGTCCCTTCTTTTGCAGTAAAAAAAAATTAAAGTACCAATGATTGTCACACACACACTAGATGTGGTGAAATTTGTCCTCTGCATTTGATCCATCCCCTTGTTCACCCCCTGGGAGGTGAGGGGAGCAGTGGGCAGCAGCGGTGCCCCTCCTGGGAATCAATTTTGGTGATTTAACCCCCAATTCCAACCCTTGATGCTGAGTGCCAAGCAGGGAGGTAACGGGTCCCATTTTTATAGTCTTTGGTATGACTCGGCAGGGGTTTGAACTCACAACCTACCGATCTCAGGGCGGACACTCTAACCACTAGGCCACTTGATTAGTACTTATGTTTGTAATCAGCCTGACCTACTGTAAGCCTTGATAATAATCTTTGTGATTAACACATGCTTTCATATCATTTGACAAGGTTCATCCTGTTACAAAACAACAGTCTCAATTCAACAGTATTGGGGTGGCATGCAGTAGTGGGTAGCAGCCGTGGCACAAACTTGAGGGTTGCAGGTTCGCTCCCCGCCTCTTGCCATCCAAATCACTGCCATTGTGTCCTTGGGCAGGACACTTCACCCCCCGTGCCATTCACACTGGTGAATGAATGATGGGTGGTGGTCGGAGGGGCTGTAGGCACAAACTGGCATCCACGTGTCCGTCAGTCTACCTCAGGCCAGGTGTGAATGTGGAGTGAATGAATGATGAGTTCTCTGTGAATCGAACTTTGAGTGTCTAGAAAAGCGCTATGTAAATCTAATCCATTATTATTATTAAACTGTAAATGGGTTAGATTGAATTATTGAATACAATTAAACTAATTTAGTGCTAATATTTGATTGTGCCCTGGGCCCCTATGTAGTGGAAAAGTTGGGCCCCAAGGTCAAAAAGGTTAAGAACCTCTTCCAAAGCATTTTGAACACAACCTCAGGGGGACGCCAGAAATGAGCGGACACCCAATTGTGCTAATTTGACTTTTTCTACGTACTGGATGCAGGAATCTTTGTGTATTTTTGTGTCTTAGTCATCCACAATAAAATGAAAATTAGCCCAGAGTGTGAATCCGAATGGTGAGACAAATGGAGTACATATGTGTGAGGGGGTCGCCTCACCCGCATGAAGTAGTGAACACGCCAGCACTTAGGAGGAACACGATACAGATGGGCTGTAATGGAGTCTTTCACACCACTTGAGTGTTTTCTTTTTCTTTACGGCTTTCGTCGCCCAACTTTTCCTAATTGGCCTTCTGTTGATGAGCCACGTTTCTAAGCCGCCATCGCCTTGATTGTTTTAAACCCACGCCGTGTTCGCTGTTTTAATTACAATCATTTCCGTGGAGTGTCAGCATTTGCGTCACACGCTAATAACAAGCTTCAGTGACGACGAGCAGCACTACTTCATCCTTGTGTGTGCGTGTGTGTGTGTGTGTGTGTGTGTGTTTGTGTGTGTGTGTGTGTGTGTGTGTGTGTGTGTGTGTGTGTGTGTGTGTGTGTGTGTGTGTGTGTGTGTGTGTGTGTGTGTGTGTGTGTGTGTGTGTGTGTGTGTGTGTGTGTGTGTGTGTGTTTCAAGATGTTCCTTCCAATTGTCTAACACATTTGGTTTTTTTTCTTTCTAACAAAGAAAGAAAAAAAAAATACATTTTCTCAAATTGAACTTAGCCAGACATCATGAAAGCAACATTATGCAGGAAATTACAGAGTGGAACTTGCTGCTTGAGTTTCCATGGCAACCCTAGCTTGCTTAATCAAATCTCATTTTAAATTGACATTTTTAAAACTTCCAGTACATTACACAACTTTTTCTTACTTTTTGCCATTTAAAAAAATGCATTAAATGAATAATATGTTTAAATATTTAATAGTTAAATTTTTATTTCCTTTTTTATTATTATTTTTATTAGAATATTATGAAAAATTAATGTGTGGTGTTGTGTATTTTTGTGTGATGTACGGAATCATTATTTTTCCCTTGACAACCTTACAAGATGATTAACATATATATTTGCAGAAAACGTTGTTGTATTTCAGTGATCATGTTCTTCTAATCGTTGTGCATCTCTGTGTGTGTGCGCATGTGAGGGGGCGGGGTGTGTATAATGCTTTTTTTTGGCATATCCAGTTATCACATGGCTCATTTTTCTTCTCTGACTGTCCGTGTGTGACACTTAATCTACTCCAACTACTGTGTGTGTGTGTGTATGTGTGTGTGTGTGTGTGTGTGTGTGTGTGTATGTGTGTGTGTGTGTGTGTGTGTGTGTGTGTGTGTGTGTGTGTGTGTGTGTGTGTGTGTGTGTGTGCGTGTGTGTGTGTGCGTGTGCGTGTGTGTGTGCGTGTGTGCGTGCGTGCGTGTGAGAGACAGAATGCATAACACAGCATGCATGTGTTACCCTTCAAGTGAGCATGACTTTTTGCTCACACACTAAAAACTGCTGGGTAACTATTGGACCAAACCAATGCTGGGTTAATTTAACCCAGCTAGCTGTGTTATATCCATCCATCCATTTTCTACCACTTGCTCCTTTCGGGGTCGCGGGGGGTGCTGGAGCCTATCTCAGCTGCACATGGGCGGAAGGCGGGGTACACCCTGGACAAGTCGCCACCTCATCGCAGGGCCAACACAGATAGACAGACAACATTCACACTCACATTCAGACACTAGTTATATATTCAACCCAAATACTGGGTAATTTTAACTGCATTGCTGGGTTAATTCTACCTAATTAATTTATTATTTTAATATTTTTTTACTCCAAACATCTTTATAACAGCGACAGGAAGAAGTAAAAATTACACTTTAAGTTTTAAAACTATCTGTATGGGCAGCATGGTGGGCCAGTGGTTAGTGCATGGGCCTCACAATATGAAGGTCCTGAGTTCAATCCCGCGCTCGGGATCTTTCTGTGTGGAGTTTGCATGTTCTCCCCGTGACTGCGTGGGTTCCCTCTGGGTACTCCGGCTTCCTCCCACCTCCAAAGACATGCACCTGGGGATAGGTTGATTGGCAACACTAAATTAGCCCTAGTGCAGTGGTTCTTAACCTTGTTTGAGGTACTGAACCCCACCAGTTTCATATGTACATTCACCGAACCCTTCTATAGTGAAAAATTTAACGTTTTTTTTATTTTATTAAAGACAAAGTTATAAGGTTTTTTCTACTGGTGCACAAAATGAACCGTTCAAAGAACAAAACCAACACAGTGCATAAACTTACAACAAATTACACACCTGCAAATCAAGATGGAAAATTAGAGGGAACATTGTTTGGGGGTATCCATAGTACGGCGATAGGGAGAAGTTTTTATTTACAAGATGAGTCGGGTGTGTCTTGACCTCCGCGGCGGAGGCTTCACCGAACCCCTGAGGCCGACTCACCGAACCCCTAGGGTTCGATCGAACCCAGGTTAAGAACCACTGCCCTAGTGTGTGAATGTGAGTGTGAATGTTGTCTGTCTATCTGTGTTGGTGAGGTGGCGACTTGTCCAGGATGTACCCCGCCTTCCCCCCGAATGCAGCTGAGATAAGCTCCAGCACCCCCAGCGACCCCGAAAGGGACAAGCGGTAGAAATGGATGGATGGATGGATCTATCTGTTTACTTCTTTGTAGGCTAAATTCACTTTACTGAATATACTTAGCTGTGAAGATTGTGTCTTAAACTGTCCTAAGACATTGGACAATGAGGAACATTCACATTCACACGGAGCCGGTGATCTCTTTCATTGATTTGATACTAAGAGGATGTGAAGGACTTACCCAAGAATTTAGCTATTCCACAGACAATTCTCACACAGAGTTTCAACCTTTGGTTCTTCTAAAACATGGGTGTCAAAGTCTGGCCCGTGGGCCAAATTTGGCCCGCCGTGTAATTTCACTTGGCCCTTGAGGCGATATCAAATTAACATTAGAGCTGGCCCGCCGATTATATACATCGGCGGTGCCGTGGTAACACCGCATTCACCGCTAATTCTCATACTTGCCAACCCTCCCGGCTTCTGCACGCACACACAAGTGAATGCAACGCATACTTGATCAACAGCGATACAGGTTACACTGAGGGTAGGCGTATAAACAACTTTAACACTGTTAGAAATATACGCCACACTGTCAATCCACACCAAACAAGAATGACAAACACATTTCAGGAAAACATCCGCACCGTAACACAACATAAACACAACAGAACAAATACCCAGAATCCTTTGCAGCACTAACTCTTCCGGGACGCTACAAGGTGTGTGTGTGTGTAGGGGGGGATTTTGGTGGTAGCGGGGGTGTATTTTGTAGCGTCCCGGAAGAGTTAGTACTGCAAAAGGTTCTGGGTATTTGTTCTGTTGTGTTCATGTTGTGTTACGGTGCGGATGTTCTCCCAAAATGTGTTTGTCATTCTTGTTTGGTGTGGATTCACAGTGTGGCGTATATTTGTAACAGTGTTAAAGTTGTTTATAAGGTCACCCTCAGTGTAACGTGTATCGCTGTTGATCAAGTGTGCGTTGCATTCACGTGTGTGTGCGCACAGAAGCCGCACATATCTTGTGACTGGGCCGGCACGTTGTTAGACTGGATGAAAAGCGGACATGACGACAGCTCTCACGAGATATAATGACTGATGAACACCTTCGTTCGATAATGAAGGTTGCCTCAGCTCAAAGCCTGAGCCCTGACATTAATGAACTAGCATCCAAGAAAAGATGCCAGGTATCTGGCTTGGGCACATCAGATTAGATCAGTGTGCTGCAAACTGAGCAGTTTAAAGTCCTGAATGGTTGGTTTATTCATTGTTATTTTATTTTCAAATGCATTAGCATACTTGCCAACCCTCCCGGTTTTACCGGGAGACTCCCGGAATTCAGCGCCTCTCCCGATAACCTCCCGGAAGAAATGTTCTCCCGATAAACTCCCGGAATTCAGCCGGAGCTGGAGGCCACGCCCCCTCCAGCTCAATGCGGACCTGAGTGGGGACAGCGGCGACAGTCTGTTTTCACGTCCGCTTTCCCACGATATAAACAGCCTGCCTGCCCAATCACGTTATAACTGTAGAATGATTGAGGGCGAGTTCTTGGTTTCTTATGTGGGTTTATTGTTAGGAAGTTTCATTAACGTCCTCCCAGCGCGGTAACAACACACAACAACAGCAGTCACGTTTTCGTCTACCGTAAAGCAGTTCATCTGCCGTAAACAGCAATGTTGTGACACTCTTAAACAGGACAATACTGCCATCTACTGGATAGCCTCCGACACTGAAATTCAAGTATTTCCTTTATTTATATGTATAATAAAATAAATATATATATATATATATATATATATATATATATATATATATATATATATATATATATATATATATATATATATATATATATATATATATATATATATATATATATATATATTTAGCTAGAATTCACTGAAAGTCAAGTATTTCATACATATATATGTATGAAATATATATGAAATACTCGAGTTGGTGAATTCTAGCTGTAAATATACTCCTCCCCTCTTAACCACACCCCCAATCACGCCCCCCACCCCCCAACCACACCCCCGCCCCACCCCCGACCACGCCCCACCCCACCCCCACCTCCCGGAATCTGAGGTCTTAAGGTTGGCAAGTATGTTAGCCTGTGGAAAAAGTTAATGTTGATTTGAGACACTTGTGATTTAGGGCTATATAAATAAACATTGATTGATTGATGATATATAGAAAAGAGGCATTAAATTTGTATTTAAATTGTATTTGATATGCCATTGATATTTTTTAATTATTATTATTATTATTATTTGAAACTCGATTTTGCATGTCACTTTAAAGTTATATAAGCCTTTCTTGTTCAATATTCAATGCAAAACTTGTTTGGGTCCCTATTAAACGGTTAATTTGTTCAACTTTGGCCCGCGGCTTTGTTCAGTTTTAAATTTTGGCCCACTCTGTATTTGAGTTTGACGCCCCAGTTCTAAAAAGTGTATTTAACATGTTTTTCTCCTTAAAACTGAGTTAAATTGCAATTAAATGTTCCAAACCAGCAATGAATACATTTTTAGCACATAATAAATAACAATACATTAATCAAAAATACAAAGTGTAGCTGCAATGCATTCTGGGAAAACGACTCACCCAACCGAAGTCAGGCTTGACCCTTTCAGGCGGGCGTCAGTATTGCAATTTGTAGTTTTTGTAGCTGTCGGCCATCTCTTTTGTAGTCCAGATGTCGTGATGATTTTGCAAACTCTACAGGAAAGAGTTGGCTGCTTGCAAACTACAAGTTACAATACCGACCTCTGCCTGTAGGAGGCATAAATCATTATGAGGTATGGCACCAACTAAAATGGCTGTTGTCTTGAGAGTACTACAAAACAAAATGGCGACCGGATATGCCATACACCTATTTTCAGTTTTAATTCCAGTTTAGGCCACACCCACTTTGTGTGACGTCAACCTCACTGATCCCCCTTAACAGTGTATTTAGGCCACGCCCCCATCCCTGCTCGCTAAAATGATGGAGGGATAACTAGCGTTATACAGACAGTGATAATCCTCGCTCGTATGTGACAGTTTATAAAGTAGTACACACAAACCTTTTCTTTTAATTGATTTTCCCTAAGCATTAGACTGACCGCCTCTCAGGAGGTAGAGAGAAGTCAGGAGAGAATCACTCCACAATGTAACCCAGCTGCAAGGTTAATTGTACTTCCTTGCTGGGTTGTTACTTGATTTTTGGGGCTGGGAAACGTCCCGGGGCTGGGTTACTCGTCGGGTCACTAAAACTACCCAATTACTTTAAAAAAAAACATAAATATGACCCAACAGGCTCAACCCAGCATTTGGGTCGAAAAAATAATTTTTTTTTAGTGCGCATGTAACATTTGCAGCTCATAATACACACACAAACACACACACACACAGACACACACACACACACACACACACACACACACACACACACACACACACACACACACACACACACACACACGCACACACACGTTACATTCATATAAACACAGAGGGCCAGCTGGACCCGCATGTTCATGTTCATTGAAGCTGTAAGTGTATGTGTGTGTGTGTGTGTGTGTGTGTGTGTGTGTGTGTGTGTGTGTGTGTGTGTGTGTGTGTGTGTGTGTGTGTGTGTGTGTGTGTGTGTGTGTGTGTGTGTGTGTGTGTGTGTGAGGCACCGCACTGCGCCTCAACCTCCATCTGGGACCTCCCGCTCTGCACGTCACCACCAAAAGCTGCAGGCGCACCTCCGCCTCCTCCATCTTTTACGGGAAAAAAGGCATCTCTGCGAAGTCCCAAATCCCCGTGGAAGGCGTGCTTGATGTCTTTGTGTCACGTCTGCTTATAGGATGAACGAGGAGCAGATCGCCACCGTGTGCTTGTCGGTGCTGAGGGCGCTCTCCTACCTGCACACTCAGGGCGTCATCCACCGCGACATCAAGAGTGACTCCATCCTGCTGACCAACGACGGACGGGTAACCACGCCAATTTATGAATCATTCCTACGCCGCCATCTTTAAAAACGTAGCGCTGTGACCTTTTAAACACATGTGGTTGACATAACAACACAGTCACAGGCTAACATGTTGTATTTTAGACTGCAAATAGCAAAGTCACAGCAACCAGCCCTCCCCCAAAATGCCCTTTTGTTACAAAATTTAAAAAAATAAATACACTAGAGGTGTTCAGATCCAATATCAGCAACAACAAAAAAAGGTATCATATGATATTGTCTTGCATGTAAAATGTGTTAAAACATCTCAGAGAAGTCCTGCAGCGTGTTTACTTGTGCAAAGATGGACAGCCAGAAGCACACAATAGCACACAAGCTAGACATACAATGCATCCGGGACAGTAGCGTGCAGTCACTAGAGGCAGGGGAGGCGGGGCCTCACCTGCCATCATGGAAAGAAAAAAAAAAGAAAAAAAAATTAATTAAATTGTTATATGTATCCAGTGATTATACTAAAGTTATTTTCTATTTAACTTCACCAGTTTTAGATTATTTGTATTTTTATTTTCACATTTGCCGTTCAAATACTGAGAAGAGACGGTGCGGTGATCAGCAGCCAGTTGAGGCACTTGTGCCTCACCATGGATTGCGACTCGGCTAACTGCTGGCCTGCTGTGCAGTGAGACCGTATTGCTATATGAATTATATTATACATTTCCATAGTTTAGTTAGCTGAGGTATATAATGTACAGTGTATTTTGTCAACAACTGTATGTGTGTAACGTATTTTTAGTGCTGAGCGATCATAAATCTGCTGCGGAGACACACTGTGAGAGGCTCGTATCATAACCCCGCCTCCTGGTGCCAAGCACCTCCGCCGCAGAATGCACCGCCCGACGGGAGCACCGCGGCCACACCAACCAAAGCCCACACCCAAACCCTCCACGTGCAAGACCAAATCCACCCAAAAAAGTCACTTAACAAGAAGCCAAAAAGTGCAAAAACAACAATGCTCGCGCTGCAGGAGCCGCGAACGACCGCAGGGACACAACATTAGGTACACCTGCACTGCAGGTTCATATGTTTGTAAATTTGACTGTGATGATGCAGTCGTGCCTCACCAGACATTAACCTCACCGCACGCCACTGATCCGGGAAGTATTCTAATAAGTATGGTCACTCTGACAGAGTGACCAATGAGTTCTTGGTCACTTCTCTGACTAGACCAGTGCTTCTCAAATATTTTCTGTTACGGCCCCCCTAGGAAAAATAACTTATTTTGTGCCCCCTCCCCCACTCTCCACCGTGTATATAGTATATAGTATAAATCAGTGGCGGCCATGCTTTTCCCACCTAGGCCTTTAGTGATGTCCGACTTCAAAGATTACCTCTCAAAATACCATCATTGATGTCACCACATGACCACTGCTGGAGAAATACTATACAGAAACACATTTACGCACTGCAACAGTGTCCAAACGGGTTATTTTCTGGCGCATTTCAAAATCAATAAACCCGCTTCAGCAATCAAAAGATATCTTATGTTGTACTGTCAAAATTAAAATTGCAAAAAACATTTTAAACGTGAAAAAATAAAGAAATAAAATATTTCAAACCATTTGACGCCGTATAGCCCCTCGTAGTCGGTTGATTCGAGTGGAAATGGCGGGCATTTCCCCATTTCATCGCCGACCTCATCTCACAAGATGTAGTTTCTCTTAAGTATCCTTCTTGAAAATATCCTTGCAAATATATATCCATCCATCCATCCATCCATTTTCTACTGCTTATTCCCTTCGGGGTCGCGGGGGGCGCTGGAGCCTATCTCAGCTACAATCGGGCGGAAGGCGGGGTACACCCTGGACAAGTCGCCACCTCATCGCAGGGCCAGCACAGATAGACAGACAACATTCACACTCACATTCACACACTAGGGCCAATTTAGTGTTGCCAATCAACCTATCCCCAGGTGCATGTCTTTGGAGGTGGGAGGAAGCCGGAGTACCCGGAGGGAACCCACGCAGTCACGGGGAGAACATGCAAACTCCACACAGAAAGATCCCGAGGCCGGGATTGATCTCACGACTACTCAGGACCTTCGTATTGTGAGGCAGACGCACTAACCCCTCTGCCACCGTGCTGCCCAAATATAAATATATATCTGCCACCTAATCAACTTGTTGCTCTCCTTCTTTGTGAGTACTAGCGAGTTTTCTGTGGCTTTCTATGGCTCGTATGGCTCCTGTGCCACTTCCTTGTTTTTGCAACTTGTGATTGGATACTCACTTTGGACTCCCAAGTGAGTATCCAATCACATCGTAAGGCCATCCAAAAGGCCTTACTGACAATAACTCGTAATCTGATTGGCTATCACAACTGTCTATCAACTGTATGTGTCCGTTCACTTACAGTGCACAGACGCCTGCATTGTTGATTCTGAAGGCCCCGGGCAGATTTGTTACAGCACGGCAACATAAGCTAGCTGAATTCTGATTGGATACTAACTCTAACCTAAAAACAACAGCGCTGGAAGGAGCATAATATGACATGAAGAGAATATGAATACTTTTCGATATTTAGGGAAAGTAAATTAAAAATTACTTTCATCATTAATTATTATTACGATTTCTGGTTATGTTAGGCCAGCTGAGAAGGCCTTGCTGGCCCTGACGGCACACCACTGGTATATATATATATATATATATATATATATATATATATATATATATATATATATATATATATATATATATATATATATATATATATATATATATATATATATATATATATATACACATATATATATATATATATATATATATATATATATATATATATATATATATATATATATATATATATATATATATATATATATATATATATATATATATAGTATAATTTGACAAAAAAAAATGTATAACTATACATCTGCATAACATTGTAAGCTTACACCAGTCTTTCCTGGTCTCCCACCGTGGTGACAGTGAAGCCAAGTGTTACATATGATTAATTATATTTTGGTACGCCAAAAAAACATGTTCGAGAGGTCACACAATGCACCCCCCGCTGCAAAGACGAATTGGTGAAACTGCCCAAAGATAGGTGTGCCAAGCTTGTGGTACAAGTCAAAAAGACTTGAGGCTATAATTGTTGCCCAAGTTGCATCAACAAAGTATTGAGCAAAGGCTGTGTGTTATAAATTCCCTTTGTCAGTGATTAAGATAGAAGATATAGTTCCCTATTTCATGTTAATTGTTGAATATAATTGACTATATTATTGTTGACGTAAACAAGCTATTAATGTAGTCATGCACCTTTAAGTTGAGTCTGTTTGAGTCAGGCAGTTTACCGGGCAGTTATGTTTACTTCCCGGGGTCCTTCAGGCAGTGTGTTGAACAGTGTGTATGTGAGAGTGTACTTAGCTGCTGCTGCTAAAAAGTTACATATAAAGAAGAAGTTGAAACGTAAAACGGTGTCCTTATTCCCTAACCGGAGAATGCTCACGGGTGAAGAGTCCCAGCACAACAACATCAGTTCATCCATATGGTTCTTTAATACTGTGTATACCCATGTATGTACTTGTATGTTTTTATTTTTAGTACATTTGCAAAATTAAGGAATACTTTTCACATTGTCATTATGGGTTATTGTGTGTAGAATTTTGAGGAAAAATAGATTTAATCCATTTTGGAATAAGGCTGTAACATAACAAAATGTGGAAAAAGGGAAGTGCTGTGAATACTTCCCAGATGCAGTGTCCTAATTGAACAATATTATATTTAATATCTAATACACCACAGTTGTCAATATAAACAAGTATCAAATAATTATAGGAAGTATCCAGTAACAAACGTGTCCGCATCATTCAACTTACTGGGTCATGAGCGTAACTTAATTAATTACTGTGACCACTCTGTGTCACCAAAAACAAATGAAGACTCTACATAAGGAGCATAAATCTGTCAAAAGAGTGAGTGTTTGTCTCACCTATCAAACTGCTCTCTTTTACTCATTTCACTTCATCCAACCTTCTCTAACATTTCACACCACAAAATAATGATACAAGTTTACACTATGATATCGTTTTGGATTAATATCGTAATTGGCCAGTACTCAAGGCTCCAATATTAGTATTTTACCACAGTACATTTTTCGTCTATTTTATACCTTTTTTTTGGCCCTCTTTTTGTGCCTTTGTGTGCATTATCCTTTCCATCATTATCCTTTCCAGCCTTTGTAACTGAGCTACTGTGTGGAACAATTTCCCTTGTGGATCAATAAAGTTTGTCTAAGTCTAAGTATCGTAAGTGAAAATGTTGTATTGGGACGCCACTAAAATACAGAATTGGATGGAATCTACACATGTCAGAATTGTACATTTTAGCAGTAAAATTTGTTGCACTGCATGACAAGATGATATTATACATTTTGATATAATCGTATATTTTGTTTTTAATTAAATTAACAAATATACATACTTCTATAGTTTAATTATTTTGTGTTTTTGATTGTTCTTCTGTTTATCTACTTCAGTATCTGGATTTAATTTATCATTTACATTATTCAACATGTTTATTCCAATATAATTACTATTTTTCTATTTGTCATTCAAAAAAGTCAAAGGAAGAAAATAAGATCCACCGATATGCTAAACTATTTTTGTTTTATAGTGAGGCAAGTGGTTTCAATCTGTTACTGAAAATGATGTTATTTTGGCCTGAAAGTACTTTTTTGTCATTAGTATTGCTTGAGAAAAGAAAGAAAATGCTCACAAAAGTTTAAAAAAAAAATCTGGATTGTGCACCTTTTGTTCAGATCTGCACATTCAAATACCATGCACATTTTCACATGCACACACTGACCTCCTCCAAACTCACCATGTCACCTCCTCTTCACTTCCATCTCACTAATTAAATCCTGCCTAAGGCCTCCTAACCAGCTGATGAGATGTGATTAATTGAAGGCTGATTAGCTGCTAATACATTAGATTAGCACCTCCCTCCTTGTGGATCAGCGCTCCTCTGCCAAGGAATCGAACAATGACCTGTTCCTGTGTGTGTGCGTGCGCGTGTGTGTGTGTGTGTGTGTGTTTGCGTGTGCGTGCTGCACAGATTAAGCTGTCAGACTTTGGCTTTTGCGCCCAAGTGTCCAAAGAGGTGCCCAAGAGGAAGTCCCTGGTAGGGACGCCATACTGGATGGCGCCAGAGGTCATCTCCAGATTACCTTACGGCACTGAGGTGACCCTCATACACACACACACACACACACACACACACGCACACTCGCGCACGCTCACACGCACACACACACACACACATTATTGTATTAGTTACCTGCTTGAGACCTCGGAAAAATGCCTACCTTTTTAGGACCACCTTTTCTAGATATATAAAGATTTGTATTTACAACATTAATAATATATACATACTATGCACATATAAAACAGCTTGTTGTGAACCATGAGTTGGAATTTCACAAGAAAAATGTCACAATTTCACAAGAAAAACTTAGAATTTTGGCAGTATTGTAATAAAAGTCGTAATTTTACTCAACACGAGTCAACATTTTAGAAGAAAAACTTAACATTTGTGCAATATTATGATAAAAGTTGGAATTTTACTCAATAACAGTCGCAATTTTACAAGAAAAGCTTAAAATGTAGGCAATGTTATGAAAAGAGTTGTAATTTTACTCAACAAAAGTCACAATTTTATAAGAAAACTTAAAAATTTGGGCAATATTATAATAATAATCAGAATTTTACTTGGCAAAATTATGACAAAAGTCATAATTTTACTCAAAAAATGCCACCGTTTTAAAAGAACACTAAAAAAATTGGCAATATTGTGATGGAAGTCAGAATTTTATATGACAAATGTCAACATTTTGCATTAAAAAAATAATAATTTTACATAAAGTAATAATTTTAGGAGAAAATATTGCAATATTACAGAAACAGAAATAATATGAGAAATCGTTCCCAATTTTATAACAAAAAAGTCGACACATTGTGAGAAAAAGACTGCTTTTAGTTAATTTTTATTTTTTTAAATTTTTTGTTGGTAATTGGTTTTTAGTCTTCATTATTTACTTCAAGTTATTACAGTATGTCTCTATATACATATTAATTTTATTTTTTTTCTAATTAATTTGGGCCAAAGGGGGCGCATTTCAATTTCTTACACACACTTGTTATTACATATGTTGGCCAGAGGAGGAGCACTTCAAATTTTTACACACACTTGTTATTTCATATGCTGACCAGAGGGGGAGCACTTTTAAAACCGACACACAGTCAATTTGAAAAATCCCTCCTTTTTGGGACCACCCTAATTTTGATAGATTTCACCACCAGTGGTGCAAATGAGACATTCTCTATTAGATGCAATGGATTTCCGTATTGGGACCATGATTTATGTTCTGACTTGTTCACCGGTCCTCATATGGAAGGTACTTTTCCTTGTTGATGTCTCAAGAAGGGTGGAAATACAAGAACACACACACACACACACAAGTTGACAGCACGTTGTGTTTGCAGGTGGACATTTGGTCTTTGGGCATCATGGTGATCGAGATGGTGGATGGCGAGCCCCCCTACTTTAATGAGCCCCCCCTGCAGGCCATGAGGAGGATACGCGACAACCTACCCCCGCGACTAAAAGAGTCGCACAAGGTAACATTTTTTGGTGTCGTTTTGACTGTTAGCGGCCAGGCTAAAAGAACTTTTAATCAACCGCAAATTATCCATGAAAGTTTAGCATACAAGTCGCTAAAAACATTACATACATACATTAGCAGCTTTTTGAACTAACTCCTACCTATCAGCCTGTTAGCTTGCTGATGTTAGCATTTTAGCTAGCTGCTGATTTTGTGAACATTTTTAGCGTGTAGCACTTAGCAGCCCGACTGTAGGAGCATCTTCCAAGTGCTACTAATCATTCATGTCATGTAACCTTATCAGCAAGCTAGTGGCAACATTCACCACGAGCTTGGCTGCTAACATTCCAGTGGGCCTTTTTCAGTGTAGCTGCTTTATCATCCAGGCTAGCAGAACTTTTAGCCAAGTGATAATTGTAGTTATAAAGCCAACTTTTTAGCATGCTAGTGACTAAAAAAAATCTGTCTGCAGACTCCTCTCGGAGGCTTATGGGGAATTTTAAGGTTAGCGTCCAAACTAGTACAGCTTTTAGCCCAGTGCTCATTGTTTTTTCAAAGTCAACTTTTCAGCGTGCTAGTGACTAAAAGAACATCACATTGTAAATGATTGGACACTGCAGCACAGCATGCTAGGGGAACACTGCAGGGACATAATAGGTATCACCGCTTTATGCATGCATTTAGCACATTACATTACACCTGCTAACTCCTCTTGGAGACTTTCCTAGCTTTATGAGGTTTGCAAGTGCAAGTCCAAGCCAACGTGTTAGCAAAAATCACTAGCTTTTAGCCAAGTGCTAATTATTTGTGCCATGCCAAGGTGTTAGCATGCTAGTGGCTAAATTCAGCACTAGCCCAGCTGCTAACTCCCCAAGGAAGGTGCTGGACTTAGCAGTCAGACAGTGAAATTCAGTTAATTGTTGACATGTTGGGGTTAGCATTTAGCTAAAAGTAACACTGTACATTTGTTTTCTTGCTTAATGGTTGTTTATGAAATTTGACATTGTTTTATTAAGTTGTATTCACACAGTACGTGCGGAATAATAAGAAAACTGACATTTTGTAGACTTTGCAAGTGTTTAGACCAGGGGTCCCCAAACTACGGCCCGGATACGGCCCGCCAGCGTCCAAAATCCGGCCCGCAGGAAGTCCCAAGATAAAAATAAATAAATAAATTATTTTTTAAATGAATTTTTAAATCTGTCCTTTCTAATCCATTTTCTACTGCTTGTTACTCTCTGTGTCTCCTAGCCGCTCAGGCAAATCATATTGTCTAAAAATGCATTTTCCCATAGATAACGTGACATCATCGTAGGGCTGGGCGATATATCGATATGCGCCGATATATCGCGGGTTTGTCTCTGTGCGATATAGAAAATAACTATATCGTGATATTCGAGTATACGTTCTCACGCAGTTGCTTTTAGCTGCTGGCATTACACTACAGGCTCTCCTCGCTCTTTCCTGTCTCTCCTTCTTACAGACAGCAAGCGCACCTTCTTACATACGTCACATACTGTCACGACATACGTCACATACGTATACGCCCTCGCGCAGCAAAGAGGTAGCAGCATGGCTAACGTTAGCTGTGATGCTAGCGGTAATACGAGAGAAAGAAGGTGCGAATCTGGTAACAAATGAAGGAATAATTAATTCCCCCAAAAAACAGCAGGGGGTCCATCGTCTGGCGGTGGTTTGGCTTCAAGTGGGAATATTTAGAACAGACAACCGTAATTTGTCAAGTGTGGGGCGAAAGCGTTGCTATAAAAAGTAGCATTACTGCTAATATGTAGCATCATTTGAAAAGTCACCTGCTAGAGAATGCCATCCATCCATCCATCCATCTTCTTCCGCTTATCCGAGGTCGGGTCGCGGGGGAAGCACGCCTAAGTAGGGAAGCCCAGACTTCCCTCTCCCCAGCCACTTCGTCCAGCTCTTCCCGGGGGATCCCGAGGCGTTCCCAGGCCAGCCGGGAGACATAGTCTTCCCAACGTGTCCTGGGTCTTCCCCGTGGCCTCCTACCGGTCGGACATGGCCTAAACACTTCCCTAGGGAGGCGTTCGGGTGGCATCCTGACCAGATGCCCGAACCACCTCATCTGGCTCCTCTCGATGTGGAGGAGCAGCGGCTTAACTTTGAGCTCCCCCAAATGGCAGAGCTTCTCACCCTATCTCTAAGGGAGAGCCCCGCCACCCGGCGGAGGAAGCTAATTTAAGCCGCTTGTACCCGTGATCTTGTCCTTTAGGTCATAACCCAAAGCTCATGACCATAGGTGAGGATGGGAACGTAGATCGACCGGTAAATTGAGAGCTTTGCCTTTCGGCTCAGCTCCTTCTTCACCACAACGGATCGATACAGCGTCCGCATTACTGAAGACGCCGCACCGATCCGCCTGTCGATCTCACAATCCACTCTTCCCTCACTCGTGAACAAGACTCCGAGGTACTTGAACTCCTCCACTTGGGGCAGACTCTCCTCCGCAACCCGGAGATGGCACTCCACCCTTTTCCGGGCGAGAACCATAGACTCAGACTTGGAGGTGCTGATTCTCATCCCAGTCGCTTCACACTCAGCTGCGAACCGATCCAGTGAGAGCTGAAGATCCTGGCCAGATTAAGCCATCAGGACCACATCATCTGCAAAAAGCAGAGACCTAATCCTGCAGTCAACAAACCGGAACCCCTCAACGCCTTGACTGCGCCTAGAAATTCTGTCCATAAAAGTTATGAACAGAATCGGTGACAAAGGGCAGCCTTGGCGGAGTCCAACCCTCACTGGAAACGTGTCCGATTTACTGCCGGCAATGCGGACCAAGCTCTGACACTGATCATACAGGGAGCGGACCGCTACAATCAGACTGTCCGATACTCCATACTCTCTAAGCACTCCCCACAGGACTTCCCGAGGGACACGGTTGAATGCCTTCTCCAAGTCCACAAAGCACATGTAGACTGGTTGGGCAAACTCCCATGCACCCTCAAGGACCCTGCCGAGAGTATAGAGCTGGTCCACAGTTCCACGACCAGGACGAAAACCACACTGTTCCTCCTGAATCTGAGGTTCGACTATCCGGCGGTAGCCTCCTCTCCAGTACACCTGAATAGACCTTACCGGGAAGGCTGAGGAGTATGATCCCACGATAGTTATAACACACTCTACGGTTCCCCTTCTTAAAGAGAGGAACCACCACCCCGGTCTGCCAATCCAGAGGTACCGACCCCGATGTCCACGCAATGCTGCAGTCTTGTCAACCAAGACAGCCCCACAGCATCCAGAGCCTTAAGGAACTCCAGGCGGATCTCATCCACCCCTGGGGCTTTTTAACTACCTCAGCAACCTCAGCCCCAGAAATAGGAGAGGCCACCACAGATTCCCCAGGCACTACTTCCTCATAGGAAGACGTGTTGGTGGGATTGAGGAGGTCTTCAAAGTATTCCTTCCACCGAGCCACAACATCCGCAGTCGAGGTCAGCAGAACACCATCCTCACCATACATGGTGTTGATAGTGCACTGCTTCCCCTTCCTGAGGCGGCGGATGGTGGTCCAGAATCGCTTCGAAGCCGTCCGGAAGTCGTTTTCCGTGGCTTCCCTGAACTCTTCTTATGTCCGAGTTTTTGCCTACGCGACCGCTGAAGCCACACACCATTTGGCCTGTCGGTACCTGTCCGCTGCCTCAGGAGTCCTATGTGCCAAAAGAACCCGATAGGACTCCTTCTTCAGCTTGACGGCATCCCTCACCGCCGGTGTCCACCAACGGGTTCTAGGATTACTGCCACGACAGGCACCAACTACCTTGCGGCCACAGCTCCAATCATCCGCCTCGACAATAGAGGTGCGGAACATGGTCCACTCGGACTCAATGTCCAGCACCTCCCTCGTGACATGTTCAAAGTTCTTCCGGAGGTGGGAATTGAAACTCTCTCTGACAGGAGACTCTGCCAGACGTTCCCAGCAAACCCTCACAATGCGTTTGGGCCTGCCAGGTCTGTCCGGGATCCTCCCCCACCATCGCAGCCAACTCACCACCAGGTGGTGATCGGTAGAAAGCTCCGCCCCTCTCTTAACCCGAGTGTCCAAAACATGAGGCCGCAAATCCGATGACACAACTACAAAGTCGATCATGGAACTGCGGCCTAGGGTGTCCTTGTGCCAAGTGCACATATGGACACCCTTATGTTTGAACATGGTGTTTGTTATGGACAATCTGTGACGGGCACAAAAGTCCAATAACAAAACACCCCTCGGGTTCAGATCCGGGCGGCCATTCTTCCCAATCACGCCTCTCCAGGTTTCACTGTCGTTGCCAACATGAGCGTTGAAGTCCCCCAGTAGAACGAGGGAATCACCCGGGGGAGCACTCTCAAGTACTCCCTCGAGTGAATCCAAAAAGGGTGGCTACTCTGAGCTGTCGTTTGGCGAGTAAGCGCAAACCACAGTCAGGACCCGTCCCCCCACCCGAAGGCGGAGGTAAGCCACTCTCTCGTCCACTGGGTTGAACTCCAACGGGCAGGCTCTGAGCCAGGGGGGCAACAAGAATTTCCACCCCAGCCCGTCGCCTCTCACTGCTGGCAACGCCAGAGTGGAAGAGAATCCAGCCCCTCTCGAGAGAACTGGTTCCAGAGCCCTTGCTGTGCGTCAAAGTGAGTCCGACTATATCTAGCCGGAACTTCTCCGCCTCGCGCACTAGCTCAGGCTCCTTCCCCTCCAGCGAGGTGACGTTCCACGTCCCAAGAGCTAGCTTATGTAGCCGAGGATCGGACCGCCAAGTGCCCTGCCTTCGGCTCCCGCCCAGCTCACATTGCACCCGACCTCTATGGCCCCTGCTATGGGTGGTGAGCCCATTGGAGGGGGGACCCACGTTGCCTCTTTGGGCTGTGCCCGGCCGGGCCCCATGGGGACAGGCCCGGCCACCAGACGCTCGCCATCGTGCCCCACCTCCGGGCCTGGCTCCAGAGGGGGACCCCGTTGACCCGCGTCCGGGCGAGGGAAATCTGGGTCCTTTGTTTTTATTCTTCATGGAGGTCTTCGAGCTGAGCTAGAGAATGAACAGTGCTTACTCCGCATGTCAACATCTCCGTTCGGTGCCAGACGCCCACACCATCAAAATGCAGAGGCAAACATTTCCAGATCAACACTGTATGAAAAAAATAGTGATTTTTTTTAGTTGTAATTTCCTTCTCTGCATGAAAGTTTAAAAGTAGCATATATTAATGCAGTATGAATAAGAATGTTTTAATGTAGACACATAGAATCATCATACTGCTGTGATTATATGCATCAAGTGCTCATTCAAGGCTTAAGCAAAATATCGAGATATATATCGTGTATCGCGATATGGCCTTAAAATATTGCGTTATTTAAAAAAGGCCATATCGCCCAGCCCTACATCATCGTGCTATATTTACAGTATATATATATACACACAGCTTGGCCCCCGGCCACATTTTTTTAACACAATGCAGCTCCTGGGTCAAAAAGTTTGGGGACCCCTGGTTTAGACATTAGATTCTGAAGGCCAAATAAAAAAACATCAGGATTGGTACAGGTGTCGTCGGTGCTGCGCTCCTTCCTGGACCTCATGCTGGTCCGGGAGCCTTCCCAGCGAGCCACGGCCCAGGAGCTCCTCCAGCATCCCTTCCTCAAACTTTCTGGACCGCCTTCTTGCATCGTCCCCCTCATGAGACACTACCGCCATCGCTGACCTTTGACACGTGTGCACAGCTGCCCTGCCCGAACAGGACCGACCCCACCCGCCTCGCGTGACACTTTGTAACCGTGACGTAGATTAGCTGAAGGATTATTAACCACACAAAAAACACAACTCTGAAGAGGACTCAAGGTTGTTATGCACTTTGACAAACCTGAACAGGCCCCGCCCCCTTTTTAAAGACTGCATCTGGGATGCTCCAAGGTGGGCGGGGCTTACATAGAGTGGGCGTGGCTGCAGACCAGAGCAGATGAGCGCTCAGAGATCATCCTCTATCCTTGCAGTGAAAATGTATTTTAGAGCAAAGTGTAAAATCTCCTGTACAGTTTTGATAATTTGCAGTATTTTATGGTGTTGTTGTGATATGAGAAGTATTGCATAGAGATCTTTCCTACCGTTTATAATCCACTTTTTGCTGAACAAATACAATTATACCAGATATCCCAAATAAACCCACTTGAACCCAACTGTTACTGAAAAAAAAGTACATATATTTATTATTATTATCTTTGTAGACAGAACTTCCATTAAACGTTGGGCAAAAAAGGGTCATGTAATTGTATTTTTGACCTTTTAAAGTATTTATTTAATTATTGGAATTGTTTATTTTTGTGTCGTGTGGCCTTTTCTTTTTTTTTAGGTCATTATTTGTTAAATTTGATAAAAAGCGTTATGGTAAACAGGGATATGATCAAATGCACTCAAAAATATTTAAAATGGGCTTAATATTGTTGTTTTTTGTCCAGTTAGACATGCACAAATAATAAAGTTAGTGTATACAAAAAAATAAAATAAACATAATTATAAATATTTAAAAATATTGTGTGAAAATTGTTTCTTTAACTTATATAATCATTTATAAATATAAATGTTAATTATAAGCATATGATGGAAATAAATTGTATATTATACAGTATCACATTTTTGGAGGGATTATTAAAATTAATTACTGCATATTTTGTTGATATATTTAATATTAAATTAGAAATGTTTAAAAAGCATTAAGATAAAAAGGTTATGTATGCATATTATATAATTATTTGTAAATATAAATGTTATTTAATAACATGATAGAAATAAATGATTCCCTGGGTCGGGATCTTTCTGTGTGGAGTTTGCATGTTCTCCCCACCCCCAAAGACATGCACCTGGGGATTGGCAACACTAAAGTGGCCCTAGTGTGTGAATGTGAGTGTGAATGTTGTCTGTCTGGCCCTGTGATATTTAATAGCATTCATTTATTAAAAATGTCTTGTAAACATAATATATAAAAATATGTATATAATCAATCAATCAATCAATCAATGTTTATTTATATAGCCCTAAATCACAAGTGTCTCAAAGGGCTGTACAAGCCACAACGACATCCTCGGTACATATATAATATATAATACAATCATATAATCAAATATAACAAAAATAAAAATAATATAATTAAAATAAAATGAAATATAATCAACACTCAAAAAAGAAAATTAATAAATTGTTATATATTATTATTCAGCTTATAAACATGAATCAAAACACAATTAAGTATATGTTTTTAATAAAATAAAACAAATATACGAGAATCTAAAATTGTTCGGAAGTATTGAATAAAATTAATTACAGCATATTTTATGTATATGTTTATGAATTATTTGAAATTTCTAGAAACCTATAAGTATAAATAATTTAAAGAGCTATATATATTATACCTATCGTGTGGGTGTATATACAGTCGTGATCAAAAGTTGACATACACTTGTGAAGGACGTAATGTCATGGCTGTCTTGAGTTTCCAATAATTTCTACAACTCTTATTTTTTTGTGATAGAGTGATTGGAGCACATACTTGTTGGTCACAAAAAACATTCATGAAGTTTGGTTCTTTTATGAATTTATTATGGGTCTACTGAAAATGTGACCAAATCTGCTGGGTCAAAAGTATACATACAGCAACATACATTATCAATTTTGGTGATGTAGAAAAGTTACAATCAAATAAAATTAGCTTCATGGCATGGCCTCTTAACTTCATGTGAGTGATTATGATTGACGACACTTGTTGACTTCTTTGAGCCCATTTAAATAGGGCTCCTTGTGATGCAGTCATTAGACTCAGTTACAAACGTGACAATGGGAAAGTCAAAGGAACTCAGCACAGATCTGAAAAAAAAATCATTGACTTGAACAAGTCAGGAAAGTCACTTGAAGCCATTTTAAAGCAACTTAAGGTCCCAAAAACAACTGTGCAGACAATTGTTCGTAAGTATAAAGTGCATGGCACAGTTTTGTCACTGCCACGATCAGGAAGAAAATGCAAGCTATCACCTGCTGGCTGAGAGAAAATTGGTCTGGATGTTCAAGAGTCAACCGAGAACCACCAAAAAGCAGGTGTGCAATGAATTGGAAGCTGCTGGAACACAGGTGTCAGTGTCCACAGTCAAGCGTGTTTTGCATCACCATGGACTGAGAGACTACCATGCAAGAAGGAAGCCCTTGCTTCAGAAGTGACACCTTAAGATTTGTCTAAAGTTTGCTGCTGATCACATGGACAAAGATAAGACCTTCTGGAGGAAAGTTCTGTGGTCAGATGAAACACAAATTGAGCAGTTTGGCCACAATACCCAGCAATATGTTTAGAGGAGCAAAGGTGAGGCCTTTAATCCCAGGAACACCAGTCCTACCGTCAAGCATGGTGGTGGTAGTATTATGCTCTGGGCCTGTTTTGCAGCCAATAGAACTGGTGCTTTACAGAGAGTAAATTGGACAATGAAAAAGGAGGATTACCTCCAAATTCTTCAGGACAACCTAAAATCATCAGCCCGGAGGTTGGATCTTGGGCACAGTTGGGTGTTCCAACAGGACAATGACCCCAAACACACGTCAAAAGTGGTAAAGGAATGGCTAAATCAGGCTAGAATTAAGGTTTTAGAATGGCCTTCCCAAAGTCCTGATTTAAACCTCATTGAGAATATGTGGACAATGCTGAAGAAACAAGTCCATGTCAGAAAACCAACAAATTTAGCTGAACTGCACCAATTTTGTCAAGAGATGTGGTCAAAAATTCAACCAGAAGCTTGCCAGAAGCTTGTGAATGGCTACCAAAAGTGCCTTATTGCAGTGAAACTTGCCAATGGACATGTAACCAAATATTAACATTGCTGTATGTATACTTTTGACCCAGCAGATTTGGTCACATTTTCAGTAGACCCATAATAAATTCATAAAAGAACCAAACTTCATGAATGTTTTTTGTGACCAACAAGTATGTGCTCCAATCACTCTATCACAAAAAAACAAGAGTTGTAGAAATTATTGGAAACTCAAGACAACCATGACATTATGTTCTTTACAAGTGTATGTCAACTTTTGTCCCTGTCTGCATATACAGTATATATATAGCATATTAGGTCAAAACGTAATTTTTTGGTGTATTTCCTAAGCAATACGAAGGTTGCAGTGAGTGTTTAAGTGTAACTTCACAGTGCACTTACTTGTAACACACATGCACACACACGCACACACACTGAGGGACGCTTTGAAAAATATTACAAAATGTTGAGGAGGCTCTGAGAAAGTTTGGCGGCACCCTCTTCACTGTCATCATGTCATGTGACCACCTCTTGGCTTTGTCATTCACTGTGATATGTAAGTGTGTGTGTGTGTGTGTGTGTGTGGGTGTGTGCGGATGTGTGTGTGTGTGTGTGTGTGTGTGTGTGTGTGTGTGTGTGTGTGTGTGTGTGTGTGTGTGTGTGTGTGTGTGTGTGTGTGTGTGTGTGTGTGTGTGTGTGTGTGTGTGTGTGCGTGTGTGTGTGTGTGTGTGTGGTACAGTGATGCTGCTGCATGTTTGTGATTATCAGTGCAGATGGTTTGAATTAAAAGAAAGCCAAGTGGACTTCCATGAGAGCTTTGTGTTGCATGGCTTCTTCCTCCTCCTCTTCCTCCCCTGGGAGTGAATCGTCACGTGGCGTCTCCTCCAGGCCGCCATCGCCACTTCTTTTTTCTTGTCTTCTCATCTCCGACGTCCAGCAGCCAAGCCAGCCCGGAGCCAAAAAGGAGGCCGTAATTGATGAGCTTATTTTCTTTTCTGTCCTCGGAGCCGTTTTCCCTGCTCTCAAAGCGCCGTAATGGGATATTGATTGGAGCCGGACGGCCAGAGAAGACACTTCAGTAAATAAAGCAGCAGGCCAGAGGAGTCCCACGCCAAGGAAACACTTTTCTGTGATGCTCCTCTTTTCAGATATGCCTAAACACACGCACATTTTCATCTCAAACACTTCAATCCAGATGACCAACTATAGTCAATTCATATTAATAGAATAATCAGTAAATCTGCATGCTTCTCCTCTTTGCCGTTATGCTGGGATTCTGCAGCCTCCTTCAGATGACGCTCAGAGCCGCATAGACACGCCTCCTCAAGCCAGTACGTGCTAATAGTCCTCAGTAAACCCTAAAGAAGAATTCTGCGTACAACAATTGAGTTTTGCTCTTCAGATGTCCAGAAACTAAAAACTGTACTGCCTTACTCACGTCATTCTTTCACACCAAGAAGCGACCAACAAGTTGCTTACTGGGGTCCTAAAGTGACGTATTACATTACAACATTTTATATACACACTGAAAGTCTATATACAATGTAGTAACAGACACCTTCATAACAATATGTAATATGTTCAATATTTACCGTATTTTGCTCATTTTATGCATTACCGGTACTTCTTTCCTCAGCGCATTTATTTGCGTTTCCATAGCAACGCACTTCCGACTTCCGACATCAAATGAGTGTTCTTACTTCCGGAAACAAACAAGAGTGTTCTAATTATGGCAGACTTATAGTAAAAGTCAACGAAGATGACTATTTTTGGACAAATGAGGATTCACAACCACATATTTTGAACCTGAATGTACAGAGGATGGACTGATGAGCAAAAAGGAAGGCTGAAACGTTGGAGCAGACAGAAGCCGATAGTGAGGTCGACTTGACTCAAAGCTGCAAATGTGTCATTTAAAGCCAAGCTATTTCGACATAAATGGCATGCTTACCTGGAAAAATGTCACCAGCCAGCTGGACCAAATGCACAACTGTCCATCTAGTGAGTCACATTTGAAATATTGATCATGATACACATCATGCGTGTTATTACAACTACAGTACATACCCTCTCTGGCTAGCTGTGTATGTACAAAACATGAAATATGGGCTAATACTTTACAGATACTGCAATACATAAATTAATAAATGAATGAATGGGTTATACTTGTATAGCGCTTTTCTACCTTCAAGGTACTCAAAGCGCTTTGACACTATTTCCACATTCACCCATTCACACACACATTCACACACTGATGGCAGGAGCTGCCATGCAAGGCGCTAACCAGCAGCCATCAAGAGCAAGGGTGAAGTGTCTTGCCCAAGGACACAACGGACATGACAAGGATGGTAGAAGGTTGGGATTGAACCCCAGTAACCAGCAACCCTCCGATTGCTGGCACGGCCACTCTACCAACTTCACCACGCCATCCCTAATATGATTGTTTATGTTTTTCAGTCATAGCTAGCTTACGGCTAATGCTTAGCATGTTGTCGCAAGACGATGTTTTGCTATGCTCGAGAAAAAGTTCCTCAGTGTTTGCTCTTACAAAAACGATGTCGCTACAGTTTGGTTATTATACAAGTTACGGATTGTAAATGAAGTAGTTTTGACAGTTTTTGGATGCATTTTTAAAGTGATTTAGCGTTAGAATTGATTTATCCAATTAGCGGCATTGCTAGCCACCTGGAACAAGACAATATTTAAATGTTAAAATAAAAAAAAATCCAAAACCTTTTGTCTTCTTGTCTCATGATTGTGTTCGAGGGGCAAAATTCCAAAACAAGTGCAGTTCCCGTTTACTTAAAGTTAAGTTAAAGTACCAATGATTGTCACACACACACATTACTTAGTAGATGTTTGTTTTTGAACATTACTTACAGTATGATGTTTTTTTAGGCCACGACGTCTGGTATGAATGTGTAGAACAGGGGTCACCAACCTTTTTGAAACCAAGAGCTACTTCTTGGGTACTGATTATTGCGAAGGGCTACCAGTTAGATACACACTTAAATAAATTGCCAGAAATAGCCTATTTGCTTAATTTACCTTTAACTCTATTTTATTATTAATAATTAATGATATTTATCTTTGTGGAAACGCTGATCATCTCAATGATTTCTCACAATAAATATATATAGAAACAGATAAATATCAATATGCAACACTTTATTTTTTATGTTTTCTCTAAGTGCACATTTTTCAAATTGAACATTTTCAAATGATCACTTCTAAGACAGTCTTGGGAAATCAGAATATCCCATTTTAACTAGCTAGCCACTCACATTTTTGAACAAATCATGAATTACTTTGCACCATGTTTGTACAAATAATAACTCATGTAAAATACAAAAGTCAACTCTCAAATTTTTAAATAAATCATGTCTCACTTTGAACTGGACACCAAATCTGTTATCAGTTTCTTTGTCAGTTAGTGAAGACCAAGTCTTTAAAATATTTTCTTGGATTTTCAAATTCTATTTGAGTTTTGTCTCTCTTAAAATTAAAAATGTCGAGCAAAGCGAGACCAGCTTGCTAGTAAATAAATACAATTTAAAAAATAGAGGCAGCTCACTGGTAAGTGCTGCTATTTGAGCTATTTTTAGAACAGGCCAGCGGGCTACTCATCTGGTCCTTACGGGCTACCTGGTGCCCGCGGGCACTGCGTTGGTGACCCCTGGTGTAGAACAATACAAGCAAAGAAGCTAAAGCGTGTTTGTGTTCATTAATCAGCGTGTTGTCTGCAGGTGCATGTTTTACACTGCTTGTCTCTACTGGACGACTCTTCTTTGTCAGCCTCCAATGACTAAATCAATAGTTCATCTGTCCTCTGACTCCTCTCATCACTCTTTTGTATGTCCGCCATGAGACTGCTGCTGATGATGATGATGATGATGATGATGAGATGAAGACAATGACAGACCAGCGCTTCAGTAGAAGGTTTTATTTTTTTATGCATAGACTTTTGTTTCTCGCAAAAATATTTGACCTTTTTTCTTTGAAATGACAAAGTCAGGCTTTCTTCCTTTAGTTTAGACAAGTTTAACACATGCGGCGGAAGCAAAAAGTGAAAAGGTACGACAACACTTCACGCGTGACAAGACGTCCACTATGATGGCGACACACCAACAAACATGGAGAGGTCAGAGGTTAGGGAGCGTGGGTTTGAGCAGTGACTTGAGAGAGAAAAAGACGGCAAACAAGAAGTTGGTCAAAGTGGGCATGGCTTGTATGTGTGGGCGTGGTCACAGCGATGATGACGCTTAAAGACACAGAGCGGGGTTGTTTGGAGGGTCAACTACATCCATGCAAGCCCCCAAAGTGTTGAACGTCCATGTCCGCGTTGGAGGACGCTGGCATTGTCCACAGGTAGGAAGTCCCTCACATGTTTTTGTACATGGAGCGGTCGCGGGGTAGCTGCGGCTGGCTGGCAGCGGTCAACTTGAGGTGGAAGTGGTACACGGTGAGCGTTATGACGATGATGAGCGCCAAGATCAGGCCCAAGATCAGCGGCAGGGTCTCCTCCAGGCGCTCCCGCTGGTCCATGATGCATTTGTAGGCTGCAGCACACGCACAGGTCACATGGTTAGCGTGGAAATAAGACACTAAATTAAATGTTGTCAGTGGATAGAAGACTTGCGACAAAATAAATAAATACAAAAAATGAATGACTCCATCCAATTATGCTTTATTTTGTCCCATAAATATTATGTTTCAAATGTGTAACAATATTTTGTATCAAAGTGTATTTTAAAAACAAGATGGTTGTGAATGAAGTTGTGCAACACATTTTAAAGGATTTGCTGGATTTTGTTGAGATTTTTAAAGTGTTTTACCAAGTAAAACATTTTTATGTAATACAATAAAACAATTACATGTAATAGCACAAATAACATTATTATACATTATACATAACATGAATAATATACACATGATTTAAAATGTGTTATAATTTATAAAAATGTTTTATACATTTCTAAAACTAATTCTAAGTTTTCTTAAATAATACAATTGTTAAAAAATAGGTATGATAATAGATAAAATATTTATAAATAGAAAAATATAATTGTTTGAATACCTAAAAAAGCACAATGAAACTTTATGAAATTGTATCTAATAAGATAATACAATTAATTATAATAGCCAAGTAACAATAATATAATACATTATAATGTTACGTTATGTATAATATTAATAATATACAAAATATTATTTGAAATATTTTAGAATATATTTTTTTATATAAATTGTTGTACATTTCTAAAAAAAAAAAATTGTGTCCAAAAAATACAACTAATAAAAATATGTATATAATAAATGAGTTACTTGGAAATATAAAAATAAAATTGTTTGAAAAAATTGAAAGCACAATAAAAACTTGTGATATATTCACACGTTTTTAACCTCTGAAAATGTTTCTCGTAAGTAACTCTAGTAACGTAATTTTTTTAAAACATGACAGTACGTATGTAGTTTATATGTATAATAAATACAAGTTCAAATTGGGACTGGATATGACAATGTTTTGCATAGTTATTACTAATTTCTTTGCTGATTGACCACCCTTAAGTTCAGATATATTTGTCATCACCATTGTTGGGTTAGTTACTGAAAACCAGTAACTCGTTATAGTTACTGGCTACTTCATTTCAAAAGTAACTCAATTACTAACTCAGTTACTTACACCAAAAAGTAATGCGTTACTTTGAAAAGTAATTATTTAGTTACTTCTTTTTTTCTTCTTTTTTTTTAAAGCTCCCATTAATGCCCTTTAGCCTTCATTTCAGTACTGTTATTGCACTGGAGAATAATACTATGTGTTGATCAACTTGACATGCATTTGCATCACTGAACTCTGCTAAGCAATGTGGTCTACATACAACACACAAACAATGTGGTCTACATACAACACACAAACAATGTGGTCTACATACAACACACAAACAATGTGGTCTACATACAACACACAAACAATGTGGTCTACATACAACACACAAACAATGTGGTCTACATACAACACACAAACAATGTGGTCTACATACAACACACAAACAATGTGGTCTACATACAACACACAAACACAAAGATATGTTACAAAGGCCAATTTGTTTCTGGCCAGAACAAATTGACAAACCTATTTTAAATAGCTGCAACATAACATACCTAAGTAACAAACAGCATAATAACAGCATAGCTGTAAAGCAAGAAAGGCAGACACTACATACACAAAGCCTAACCAGGCATTTTTTCCTCAAAGTATTCTGACACAAAATCATGTCTGAAGCTCAGAACACTCTACACATTTCCCCAGTTTTAGTTTAGAGATAAGGAAAGATTGGCCTGGCCCACTAGGATCCCTCTTTATGTTTGTGAACTTTATAGTCTATACCAGGGGTCACCAACGCGGTGCCCGCGGGCACCTGGTCGCCCGTAAGGACCAGATGAGTCACCCGCGGGCCTGTTCTAAAAAAAAAAAAAAATTAAAAAATTTAAAAAAAAAAAAAAAAAGTTTTTTATTTAAAAAAAAAAAAAAAAAATCTACATAGAAAAAACACAAGATACACTTTCAATCAGTGCATCAACCCAAACAACCTCCCCCATGCACACTCATCCACACCCACTCACACAAAAGGGGTTATTTCTTTCTGCTACCAATATTCTGGTTCCCACAACATAGACAACACATCTGCAAGGGACACAGTCCCTGAAGCACACATGATTGTATAGGCTGCTGGTCCACTAACATTTTCATTAATTACTATTTTTTATGTAATTATTTTTATATTGTTTTACTTTCTTTTTTATCCAAGAAAATGTTTTTTATTTATTTATCTTTTTTTTTATTTTTTTTTAAAAGGGCCTTATCTTCAACAGACCAGGTTGTCAATGATATTAGATTTGTTTAAAGGGTTTTTTAAACCAGGCCCAGTCCAGATAATGTCCAAGTCGGACTCAGCAACACACACCTTCATTCATGTACACAGAAACAAATTAGGGAACACAACAGATTGCATATAATTTATAAACAAAATTACATTTTCAAAATAAGCATTTATGTACAGTCCAGATTATGTCCAGGTCACTCAAATTAGGGAACACAACAACAGATATCATATAATCTATACACATAATTCTACTTTCAAAATAAGCCTTTGAGGACTTCTCATCTTTTTTTCAATGTTTTTTGGCATCATTATCGTTTTCAACCATGTAACTTTCTAAAGTTAGAAAATACTGAATAAATGTTTTAAAGAAAGTAATACTAAGTGAATATCTGTTTTTGGCCTTAAAAATAAAAATTTTACCGAGTACTATAATTAAATTGACTAAATCATGATTGTCAATGAACTCTCCTAAAATAACAGAAACCACATTAAGCTTCATAAACAAACCAATTCTTAAACACATTTTTTCAACTTCCACCCAAAACAAAGACACAATATGACAATACCAAAACAAATGCAGGGTGGATTCAGGCTCCTGACAACAAAATCGGCAATCATCTGACTCTGTCATATTCCATAATTTTAACATTTTCCCTGTGGGTAAGAAGTTATAAATAATTTTAACTTGAAAATAACGATTTTGCACATCGATACTGGTTTTATAGATTAGTTTGAATATGGCATCCCATGGCAACGGGCAGTCAAAAAAGTCCTCCCATTTTCCATTTGTGTTGTATGAGGCAGCCTTCAAAGATTTCTTTATTAAATACAAATTATATATTTTTCTATTTATTTTAGTTCCTTTTTGCCAACTAGAATTTCTTATTAGAGGTTTACAAACTAATAATTTAGTAGTTCCATAATTAATTATTTGTTTCCATCTTTTCCCAATTACTCCAGTTAGTTGATAAAATGAAAAGCTTGAGCAAGCATCACCATATATAGCTCTAAATTCATCATACTTCATAATTTTACCATTCTCATTGATAATATCATTGACAAAAATGATTCCTCTTTCAAACATATTTTTCCAAAAGAAAGGCTTTCCATCTATTACAATATTAGAGTTCATCCATATTAACTGCTGCAAAATATCGTCTCTTTTTTCTGGCACATAAAATTGAAAACACCACTATGAGTGGATTGTTTCCTTTATGAACCCCGCCATGTTTCCCAGCAGACTCTCTGGGAGGGGATCACTTGTAAAAAAGGATACAATTTCTTTTGATACAGTACATGTTTTTTGTCCAACAGGACATTTGTGTACCACTCAATGTTTAAATACATCTTTGGAACAATTGATGCTTTTAAAGACAGACACATAGCTTCAAGGTTGAGAAGTTTCAGGCCCCCATATTCATACTCTTTGTACAAAACCTTTCTTTTAATCTTTTCTGGTTTGCCGTTCCAGACAAAATCGAAGACCCTCCGCTCATAAATCTTAAAAAAGTTTTGTGATGGAGCTGGTAATGACAAAAACTAATAAATAAATTGAGGAATAATTAACGAGTTGGCAATAGACATTTTACCATACAAGGTTAGGGATTTCCCTTTCCATAATTGCATAATTTTGTCCAGCTTTCTTAGTCGATTATCATAATTTACTGAGCCTAGATCTTCCAGATTTTCTGGGACAACAACACCAAGTATGTTAACTGGTCCATCTGTCCACAAAACAGGCACTTTGCATTCCATTGGAAAGGACGTTCCCTTTAGATTTCCTATCCTTAACATTTTACATTTATCATAATTAAGCTTAAGGCCAGATTGCTGTGAAAATATGTCCAAAAGATTAAGAAGTTTCCGCAAACAATGAGGAAAAATCTTATCTTTGTGAATCAGCCTTTTCTGACATGAACTTCATCAAGAACAAACACAGAACACGCCTCACTGATGCACATCTGCAAGACTCACTCAGAGTTGCAGTGTCAAGTTACACACCAGAGTACAACACACTAGTTAACAGCATGCGATGCCAGGCTTCCCACTAACTGACAAAGAAACAGATAACAGATTTGGTGTCCAGTTCAAAGTGTGACATGATTTAAAAAATTGAGAGTTTACTTTTGTATTTTACATGAGTTATTATTTGTACAGACATGGTGCAAAGTAATTCATGATTTGTTAAAAAATGTTAGTGGCTAGCTAGTTAAAATGGGATATTGTGATTTCACAAGACTGTCTTAGAAGTGATCATTTGAAAATTTTCAATTTGAAAAATGTGCACTTAGAGAAAATATAAAAATAAAGTGTTGCATATTGATATTTATCTGTTTCTATATATATTTATTGTGAGAAATCATTAAGATGATCAGTGTTTCCACAAAGATAAATATCATTAATTATTAATAATAACAGAGTTAAAGGTAAATTGAGCAAATTGGCTACTTCTGGCAATTTATTTAAGTGTGTATCTAACTGGTAGCCCTTCGCATTAATCAGTACCCAAGAAGTAGCCCTTGGTTTCAAAAAGGTTGGTGACCCCTGGTCTATACATTTAGAGTGATGTGATAATCAAACACTCTAGAAGTCTAGGATGAAAGAGTATATAAGAGAATTGACAGCAACGTTCCCTCTAAGGTGCGTGCCTGTGCAATTGTGTACTGCTCAAGCGTCCTCTGCGCACGACAAATCTATGCCACGCACAAAATCAAATAAAAAAATAAGCGCATAACAATTTTCGACACGACAGAGAAAACAGTTTTCGTCATC